>NC_044927.1:24964982-25026081 GCF_003576645.1 Ipomoea triloba
TCCTGCCTCATCTCGAACAATCCAACCAAAACCCATCTTACCATTCTCATAATCCATAGCTACATCAATATTCACTTTGATATAAGAGTGTGGCGGCACACTCCACCTAACCTGCTGTTGAGATTGTTTTGGTTGTCTAGAATGAACTTTGCAGTTTATAGAATTCCAGCTACTCTTATACACAGAAGCACGTTGCACCACCAAAGCAGGAAGCATAGTCTGGTTATGCCAAATCACCCCATTCCTACATTCCCATAATGACCAACAGATCATGATCACATTCTCCAACATCTCCCTGGATAAAGAAGACCACATTTCATCCACCCATACTGGAATAGAATCAATGTAATCCAGCTGCCAATCAGTATTCAGCATCCTCCAACACGCATGAACAAAAGGGCAATTGGCGAACAGATGTACAGCACTCTCATTCTGCAACCCACACAAAGAGCAAATAGGATCACAGTTAACCTTTTTAATAATCAAGACATCCTTTGTCGGGAGCCGCATAGTACACAAATTCCAGAAAAAACATTTGACTTTGGGAGGGATATTCAGATTCCACATTCCGGTCCACCCTAAACCCCCTACCATTTCCCTCATCTCCCCAGCTACCCTATATGCACTCTTTACCGAATACACCCCACTATCCTCCTCTCTCCAAAACCAAGAATCCTCACGACACATAGAAGGAGTAGGTAATCTTATAATGAGCTGGTAATCCCTAGCAGAAAAAAGATCCCTTACCAAATCATAATCCCAATTGAATGTGTTAGGAAAAAACAAGGAGCTCACATAAGGGTTATTTAAATACTTAGGAAAAAACAAGGAGCTCACATAAGGGTTATTTAAATACACAATCTCCGGAGTTTCCACATAAGGATTTTGATCATCCGGTAACCACGGTTCCCCCCAAACTCTCACATTTTTCCCATTACCAATCCTCCATCGAAGCCCCTTATGTAGCAGTGACTGAGACTCCCGAATACTAGACCAAACAAAAGAAACATTTGACCCCACCCTAGCATCCAGGAAAGAACAAGCAGGAAAATAACGGGCTTTAAACACTTGAGTAACCAAGGCATCAGGTTGAGTTAAAAATTTCCACCCCTGCTTCCCCAACATAGCCGGTTGAGTTAAAAATTTCCACCCCTGCTTCCCCAACATAGCCAAGTTCATATCATGCACTCTCCGAAACCCCATCCCCCCAAAACACTTTGGTTTACACAAATCAGCCCACGTACTCCATCTAATTCCCCTCCCTCCCCGGTACTCACAACCCCACCAAAAAGAATTCATAACCTTTTCAAGCGCATCACATAGACCCATAGGCAATAAAAAGACATTCATGGCATAGTTAGGAATTGATTGGAGAACGGTTTTTAATAAAACCTCACGCCCTGCTCTAGAAAGGAACCTATTCCCCCAATTATGAATACGAGCTTTCACCCGATCTTTAATAAAACCCAAAATCTCCTTTTTCCGCCGTNCTCCATCTAATTCCCCTCCCTCCCCGGTACTCACAACCCCACCAAAAAGAATTCATAACCTTTTCAAGCGCATCACATAGACCCATAGGCAATAAAAAGACATTCATGGCATAGTTAGGAATTGATTGGAGAACGGTTTTTAATAAAACCTCACGCCCTGCTCTAGAAAGGAACCTATTCCCCCAATTATGAATACGAGCTTTCACCCGATCTTTAATAAAACCCAAAATCTCCTTTTTCCGCCGTCCCACATGCCCCGGGAGCCCCAAATACTTCCCCCTACTCTGCTGTTCATGAATCCCCAAAGTCTCACAAACAGCCTCCTTATCCTCCTGGTGAACATTTCGCCCAAAAACAATAGAGGTCTTAGCCAAATTTACCAATTGCCCNCCTCACGCCCTGCTCTAGAAAGGAACCTATTCCCCCAATTATGAATACGAGCTTTCACCCGATCTTTAATAAAACCCAAAATCTCCTTTTTCCGCCGTCCCACATGCCCCGGGAGCCCCAAATACTTCCCCCTANCTCCATCTAATTCCCCTCCCTCCCCGGTACTCACAACCCCACAAAAAAGAATTCATAACCTTTTCAAGCGCATCACATAGACCCATAGGCAATAAAAAAGACATTCATGGCATAGTTAGGAATTGATTGGAGAACGGTTTTTAATAAAACCTCACGCCCTGCTCTAGAAAGGAACCTATTCCCCCAATTATCCTCACGCCCTGCTCTAGAAAGGAACCTATTCCCCCAATTATGAATACGAGCTTTCACCCGATCTTTAATAAAACCCAAAATCTCCTTTTTAGCTTTCACCCGATCTTTAATAAAACCCAAAATCTCCTTTTTTCGCCGTCCCACATGCCCCGGGAGCCCCAAATACTTCCCCCTACTCTACTGTTCATGAATCCCCAAAGTCTCACAAACAGCCTCCTTATCCTCCTGGTGAACATTTCGCCCAAAAAGAATAGAGGTCTTAGCCAAATTTACCAATTGCCCACTAGCCTTCCCATACTCATCTAAAATCTGCTTAATTAGCCTTGCCTCTAAATTATTTGCCCGAAAAAAGAACAAACAATCATCCGCAAAAAATAAATGGGAAACTGCGGGAGCACCCCTAGCAACTCTCACCCCGTGAAGAACACCCCCCCTCTCCTGCACCCTCAACATAGAACTTAAGCCCTCCGCCACCAGAATGAACAAACAAGGAAAAAGGGGATCTCCTTGACGCAATCCCCTAGATGGAACAATTTGATCCCATTCCCGCCCATTTGCTAGCACCCTAAAAACCACAGTGGACATACACTCCCTCATCAACTGGACCCAATGCTCACTAAACCCCAACCCAAGCATCACCTTTCCCAANTGGGAAACTGCGGGAGCACCCCTAGCAACTCTCACCCCGTGAAGAACACCCCCCCTCTCCTGCACCCTCAACATAGAACTTAAGCCCTCCGCCACCAGAATGAACAAACAAGGAAAAAGGGGATCTCCTTGACGCAATCCCCTAGATGGAACAATTTGATCCCATTCCCGCCCATTTGCTAGCACCCTAAAAACCACAGTGGACATACACTCCCTCATCAACTGGACCCAATGCTCACTAAACCCCAACCCAAGCATCACCTTTCCCAAAAAACCCCACTCAACCCGATCATAGGCTTTACTCATATCAACTGTTAGGGCCCCATAACCCCCCCTACAACCCCGTTGACGATTCATACAATGAGAAGTCTCAAACGCAATAAGAATATTGTCAATTATAGACCGGCCAGGAATAAAAGCACTTTGAGCACAAGACACAACTGAACCCAACACCCCTCTCAATCTAACCGCCAAAACTTTTGCCAAAATTCGATACACAACATTACAGAGAGAAATTGGACGAAAATCAGTCATCAATTCAGGATTTTTAATTTTCGGGATTAACACAATATGGGTATCATTTATATGAGGAGGCAAAACTCCAGAAACAAGAAAATTTTGGCAAAGAGAAACTACCTCACCACCCACGACATCCCAGTGCAGTTGGAAGAAGGCCGGAGACAAACCATCAGGGCCGGGAGATTTATCCGGGTGCATAGAGAACACAGCCGCCCTCACTTCCTCGGCCGTGACTAGCCTTAGAAGTTCCTGATTCTGCTCCTCCGTCACCAACCGCTCAACACACTCCAACACTGGCCTCCCATCACCCTCTACTGCCGTAAACAACTCTGTAAAATAAGCAGTCATAACCTGCCCCATTTCTTGCTCACCCGTAACCAAACCTCCCCTATAATCCCGCAATTGAACAATAGCATTTCGTCGCCGGTGCCGATTCACAGAGTTATGGAAAAATCGTGTATTTCTATCGCCCTCAGAGTACCAGGTCTCTTTAGCCCTTTGTCGCCATTTATCACTCTGGTTCTGTAAAAGTTGCAAGAACCTAACCTGACACTCACCAAATGCCCTCACACTGTTCCCGTCAACTAACCCCCGCAACCGACCCATTGTTTCTTTACACCGCCTCAACTCCCTACCTTCCTCCTTCGCCAACCTATTTCCCCATTCCCAGACTGCCTCCCCACACTGCCCAAGTTTATCTGAAATTTCCAAACCCCCAAGCCGATCCCAAGCAGCCTTGACCACTTCCCGACATTCAGGATTCCTACCCCAATAGTTTTCAAACCTGCACCGCCGCCTAGGCTGCCATACCCTCCCCGTCTGGAGAACAAAAAATAAAGGCAAGTGATCGCTGCTACTACCTTCCAGCGACCAAGCTCGCGCCCCCGGAAACAACTCACGCCACCCATCAGTAACTAGGATCCTATCCAACTTCTCCCGTACCCAATTACCAGTACCTCTCCCTCTTTCCCAAGTAAATTGACAACCTTCAAAAGCCAAATCAGACAAACCACTCTCCCTTACTGCATCCCGAAACCCCCCTAAACAACCCAGGCGGATGAGGAACCCTCCCTTGTTTCTCCCTCTCCCAAAGCAAATCATTAAAATCCCCAACTATAACCCAAGGTAGATTATTGCGGGATGAAAGGTACCTGAGAAGCTCCCAAGACTCTCGTTTACGCCCCCTCTCCGGCTGCCCATAGTAACCAGTGAATCTCCAAGAAGGATGAACGCCAGTCCCATGGACCTTAGTATCAATATAGTGATTAGAGTAGCTGACCACCTCCACATCTATACCCCCATTCCACAATAAAGCTAACCCCCCACTCCTACCCTCGGGTGCGACTACAAAACAATTCGCATAATTCAACTTTATTCGAATACCCTCCATCTTAAAAGCACTACTTAAAGTTTCAGACAAAAACAAAATATCAGGCCTCTTCTGACGAACGAAGCCCAATAAGGCCTGAACTGCCAATGGGTTTACCAGCCCACGGCAGTTCCAACTAAAACAACTCATTGGACCCGGTGGGCCTGGGATCCAGAACCCACCTCTTCAAAAGAATTCTCTTCAACCATCATTGGGCTGGCCCAATTGGCTTTAGTTACTCCCTCCTCACTCTCATCCCCAACCCGACGTCTTTTCTGCTCAAAAATAACCACCCCATCATTGTCATTTAACGCAGCATTCATATCCCTAACCACCCCATCATTGTCATTTAACGCAGCATTCATATCCCTTCCCTCACTCTCATGCACCGCCTTACCAGTTCCCCTCTCCCCCGAAACAGCCGCATTATTACCAGACAATAAATGCTCATCATTAGTGACCGTTTCAAAATTTCCCCTTGCACCACCGCCCATCCCCGCCGGCGAATCCAATACCAACCACTTGTTTACCGGAACCGCCACTCCCCTCCTGCCACCCGCCCGTAACCACACACCATACGGCTTCTCCCCCCCAGCGTCCGGCAAGTCAATACTTACCGGGCAAAATTTATCCGCGTGACCAATGACGCCACATGAGAAACAAAAAGAAGGCAACCGCTCATAGCGAAAGTCCACCCAGAACCACTCACCTCCAGGTCTCTTCATTTTCATACGCTTCTTCAATGGCTTAGACACATCCACAGTGACGCGAACGCGCATGAAAGACTTCACCCCGCCCTCAAAATTCCGAGGATCAGCAGCCACAAAACTCCCCACAAAATTCCCAATGATTTTTGCCACCCTTTCAGACATAAATCCTAAAGGAAGGCTATGAACCTGAATCCAAAAAGTTGCCAGACTAAGTTCCAGACTCCTTGGGTCATCCCCATTCTCCAAACGCCGTAACAACACCAAATTCTGGTCGAAGGTCCACGGACCTTCATTCAACACCCTAGCAATATCCTTTTCATGAAAGAACGTAAAAAGAAAACGATTTGAACCCAACTCACGAATATTCACTCCCCTAACTGGACGCCACGCCTTAGCCATAACATCACGAAAAACAACCAACTTGATCGTGCGATCTGTCACAACTCGGCCAACCGCCGAGTAACGAAAGTCAAGAAACCCTTGGGCCTCATCGTCACCGTCAACTTCGACTATCACACCTTCCGCATCATCAGCAATAACCAGGGCTTCACACGCCTCCGCCAAACCGCTCGTCATACCAGTCTCCATAGCCAACAGCAAAAACGCAAAGACAATGGACACAAAGGCCACGAGAGAAAACACAGAAAAAACACTCACACGTTTCTAGAGAGAAAACTGGAGAGGAAAAACTCACAGCACGCGGCTCAATTTGAAGATTCAAAGCAGATATTCTCATACTTAACCTTTCGACTACTAAATTATGTCTAGAAGTTCATAAACACAACAACAAAATTTGTGTGAAGATACATGTGACAGACCAAGTTAAGATAAAAATATAATACTTATACTGAAAAATATAATACTAATTATAAAGTGTTTAATACTTATATGGAAAAGTGTAATGCTTTTGATTAAAAATATAATACCTTTTATTTTGATTTAAAAGTATTACATTTTCTTTTATAAGTAATACTAGTTTTATACGCGCATTGCGCGAATGTGTTAATGCCCAATGTTTATATTTAAATAAATATTTGAAAGTATATCAATGCAATATTATATAGGAGAAGTTTATACATGGGTAATTGAATGTCGAATTTTTTTATTTAAATATCTAACTCAAAGTATATAAATCCAAGATAATATAGAAAATTCATTATAATTATTACTAAAATAAATGTTTGCAACCTTGTAAAATCGATAGTCTAAATATTTGATCTAAAAATGATAGTCTAAATAAATACTACTTTTAATTTGAATTTTTCTAAGTGTTCTTAATTCTCTTTTGAGTAACATTGTCATTGTCTTCATCTTTACTATTTGTTCTCTTTCTTTTTGTTGGTAGTGTGTTATTTGCAATTCGGTTATTGTTCGTAGCATAGATGACAACGTCATGCAATGAGATTATGATATAGGAGCTATGGACTTTCCTTTAGGTGTTCTGCTTGGGGTTCATTTGATTCAACCATTATTGTTGAATGAGTTATTTAAGTACTTTCATTGTCAACAAATCCCCCAAGTAGTCAATATGATTGGTTTTAAACTATTCTTTTTTATTTTTTTTCATGGTATTAAAGAAATACATATGTATCATTTTTTGGTTAACTACTAATTTATTTAATTCAATAAGAGTAAAATAGAGTGATTCCGCTTCAATTTGTTGGGTTATTATTTGAGTACTCTCTTTGTTAACCAATCCCCAAGTAGTTAATATAATTAGCTTCAAATTATTTTTTTTATAGTATTAATAAAATACTTGGTAAATAAATATATAACATTATTTTGTACTATAACTTTGATATTTAATTACAAGATATTGTAAAAATAAGATAATGGACAATGTAATGAATATCAATTGATAAATTTGAATATAAAGAATCTTTACATGAGAGAAAATAAAGACAATATAACTAATGAAATTATTTCTCTTATTTAATTTAATTTTTTGACAATGAATAATTTTTTCAAATAAAGGTATTGTAGACACATAATTCTAAATTAAAGAAATACATATGTATCATTTTTTGTTGTAGCTACTAATTTATTTAATTTAATAAGAGTAAAATAGAGTGAGAAACTTAATTATGTCAAATTTGATTGAGATGAGGTTCAAACCTAAGACATTTCTTATAGAAATTAATGGTTAAGTTAAAAGTTAACGGAATATTAACGGAGAAGAGAATATTTAACGGAAAACTTAACGGATAATCATAAAAGTAAGGTTAAATTAGGTAATCTCTATTAATAATATTAATCTGAATTATCTTAACCATCTATTTGATTAAATAATTCATCTGAACCATCCATTTGATTAAATAATTTGATCGCCATTTTTTCTACCAATTTTAGGCCTAACTCTCTTTGACTCTTATTAGTATAATAGAAATATTTGACAACATTACTTATACTTTTGATAAAAATGTAATACTTTGACATTAAAAATTTAAAATGTAAAATTTTCACTTTTTTTTCAAAAATATTATATTTTTCTTTATAAATAACTAATGCTTTGTATTAAAAAAAAAAAAAACTAATGTTTTATTCCTGGTTAATATTATATTTACATTTCTATATTAATCTGGTTTAATCTACAAATAAAAATTTGTGAGACGATTTTATACAAGTGTGATCTTAAAGACAATTCTATGACTATATGTCTATATGTCCGTGTATCCGGTCCAGTTCAGCGGGTTTACTCTGATCCCTACCGGACCAAATCACGGGTCAAACAAGTGAGAACTGAAGCGTAATCAAACCAACCAACCCGCTTTCCTAAACCGCTAAACCGGTTCTCCATCGAATCAGCTTCTCACATTCAACCCTAAAAAAACTCGGTCTTTCTTCTCTCTTCTTCAATTTATTCTGCGCACGAATCTAACCCGAGTAAGTTTCAATTGTGGACAATTTCTACAACCCTTATCTATTTACCCTTTAAATTTACGTTCTTTACTGTTATTTCAAGCAAATTTATGCAAATCATAAACTTTTTTTTTTTTAATAGCATGTACTATCATTGAGCCGTTTAGGCGAGATAGACTGAAATTCTAGTTTGGGACTGGGGAATCTTGTTGAGTTGTTGTATCTGATGATAGTGTGTAAGAATGGCTTTGAATTTGGAGGCTGTACAAGCAACTCCACGAAAACGTGATCCAGCTTGGAAGCATTGCCAAATTTATAAGAACGGGGATAATGTTCATCTCAGGTGCATATACTGTGGGAAGATATTTAGTGGGGGTGGGATTCATAGGGTTAAAGAACATCTGGCTGGTCAGAAGGGTAATGGCTCAACTTGTACCCTAGTTGAGCCTGATATTCGGCTTGAAATGCAAGAGTGCTTGAGTGCAGTGGTGAGGAGTAAGAAGCACAAACATGGTGAGGAGTTAGATACAGTTGATCCCAGTACTAGTGAAATTGGGAATGACCAATGTGGATTGAATACAGAAATTGAATTGTCTCCTATGTGTTCTCAAAAGCGTGATCCGGCTTGGAAGCATTGTCAGGTGTGTAAAGATGGGGATAAGGTTTATCTCGAGTGTATATATTGTGGGAAGGTATTTAAAGGAGGTGGGATTTACAGGGTTAAAGAACATTTGGCTGGTCAGAAGGGTAATGGCTCGACTTGTTTGAGAGTTCAGCCTGATGTTCGGCTTGCAATGCAAGAGTACTTGAATGCGGGACTAATGAAGAGTAAGAAGCATAAACATACTGAGGAGATAAACACTGGTGAAATTGGTGTTTTGAGTGACCAATGTGGATTGAACACAGAAGCTGAATGGTCTTCAGTAAGTCCACAAAAACGCGATCCAGCTTGGAAGCATTGTCAAATGTATAAAGATGGGGATAAGGTTTATCTCAAGTGTATATACTGTGGGAAGGTATTTAAAGGAGGTGGGATTTACAGGGTTAAAGAACATTTGGCTGGTCAGAAGGGTAACGGTTCAACTTGTTTGAGAGTTCAGCCTGATGTTCGGGCTTCAATGTTAGAGAGGCTGAATGAAGTTGTAATGAAGAGTAAGAAGCGAAAACTTGCTGACAAGATGAATACTGATGATGCCAGTACTAGTGGAGTTGCTGCTTTAAGCGATCAATGTTGGTTGAACGTGGAAGTGGAATCACTTCAAGTGCCAGATATGCTTGAACAGAATGGCAGTATGTTTGTTAGTCAAGAAGAAGGAAAGAACAGTAAGCTGCCAGGTAGGAAGACGGGGAACATTAGGAATGTGTCTCCGTCTGGAGATGCTACTCTGTTGGCTCGACCTATTAACCAGGCCGTGAATTCAAAAAGGATAAACAATGAAGTTCATATGGCAATAGCTTGGTTCCTGCTTGACGCTGGGGTGCCCTTTGAGGCTGTAAATTCGGCTTATTTCCAACCTATGATTGATGCAATTGCTTCCCAAGGAATCGGGGTTGCTGGCCCCTCTTACCATGAACTGAGAAGCTGGATTTTAAACAATTCAGTTCAAGAGCTCAAGAATGAAATTGGCCAATGCACAGGCACATGGGCGACAACTGGCTGTTCTGTTTTCGTTGATGAGTGGGAAACCGAGAAGGGCAAATCATTTATAAACTTCTCAGTTTACTGTCCGGAAAGGACAATCTTCTTGAGATCTGTGGACGTATCTAACATCATCAACTCTGATGGTGCTCTTTTTCAATTGCTTAAGGAGGTAGTGGAAGAAGTCGGTGTTACAAACTTATTGCAGGTAGTTACCGGCTGTGAAGATAGATATGTCGATGCTGGTAAAAGACTTACCGATGCTTACCCTACAATTTTCTGGACTCCTTGTGCTGCACAGTGCATAGATTTGATGCTCGAGGATATCAAAAGGCTTGAATGGGTAAATGTAGTACTTGAACAAGCCAAAGCTATATCAATCTTTATCTACAATCATAGTTTTGTTTTAAATATGATGAGGCGGTACACTTTAGGAGTTGATTTAGTTGACTTGGGGGCTACTCGCTCTGCAACTGATTTTTTGACGATAAAAAGAATGGTAAATATGAAACACAATTTGCAGTCAATGGTTACTTCAGAGGAATGGATGGAGAGCCCATATACAAAGAAACCAAAGGGATCTGAGGTGCTAGATTTTATAAGCAATCAGTACTTTTGGTCCAGTTGCACCTTGATTACCCGCTTGACAGACCCCCTCTTGCGACTCTTGAGGATAGTTGGTAGTGCAAAGAAGCCGGCTATGGGGTATGTTTATGCAGGTCTTTACCGAGCAAAAGAAACTATTAAGAAAGAACTTATTGACAAGGAGTACTCAGAGTACTGGAATATTATAGACCACAGGTGGAGACATCTTCGGCACCATCCTCTTCACGCTTCAGGCTTTTACCTCAATCCCAGGTTCTTCTATAGCACCGAGGAGGATGTGCAACATCGTATTAGGTCACTAGTATATGATTGTGTAGAGAAATTGGTTCCCGATCCAAATGTTCAGGACAAAATTGTTATAGAGACTACTGCTTACCAAAAAGCCGCTGGAGAGTTTGGACGGGATATGGCAATTCGTGCTAGAGAGACTCTACTTCCTGGTGTGTATACTTTTTACAAAACGTGCTCTTGCTTTCTCAATTTCATTAGATGCTGATAACAATTTAACATCTTTGGGGGATGGGGTTTTTTCTTTATTTGGAGTCTTTTCTCAGATTGGATATTATGAAATGGCCAGGGTGATATAATATCCTTTCAAGAAAATTAACAGTGGGGAAATGATCTATATATGCTATCTTAATGCAATGTATGCTTCTTACAATGTCGGTTAATGAGCAGATTAGATGATAGTATGCTTCCCACCGGTGATATGGATTAAATCCTCCATGTATTCCAATGTATAGCAATGTATGTAAAGCATAAAGGTGATGGAAGAATTTAGCCCCATAAGCCCTTTTATTCATTGTTCTTAATAGGTATAGAGAATAGAGAGAGCTACCTCTTGGTTATTTTTAGAGAGATGTAGAGAGGGGACCCAAAAAGCCCCTTTCACGAAGGACTCAAGCAGTCAAGCCCCTTATATAGGGCTAAAATATTGACTGACTACAGGACATTTGACCCGAACCATTTGACCCCGATCCGACTACAAAGCGATGGCAATGACCGTAAAGGTAGGTCAAACTCGGGGGAGCAGATTAGATGATAGTATGCTTCCCACCGGATAATATAATGTTCGTAAAGTAAAAATGCTCATAGATTACAACCACTACAGACTGCATTGATAATCAGTGCTTGTATTTGTTCTTCAAAATTATAATCTTTGTACTTTAATCATAGGTGAGTGGTGGTCAGCATTCGGTGGAGGCTGCCCGAATTTGGCTCAGTTTGCCATCCGAATTCTCAGTCAGACGTGTAGTTTGATAAGCGGGAAGCCAAGCAGAGATCTTTCTGAGTGGATAAACAGAACAACGAACTGCTTAGAGCATCGAAGGCTCAACGATCTTGTTCTTGTACAGTCCAATTTACGCCTGAGGTAAACATGAGTAGAGCAGTAAACCTTCCTATAAAATCTCTCAAAGATGAAATTTAGAGCAATGAGTTTTTTTCTTTGCCAATTTCTTTTCCAGGGGAGAAATGAACAGAGCACAGAGTCATATGGATCCCATTGCATATGAAAACATAGCACTTGCAGGAGACTGGGTTTCAGGGAGGGAGCTATTCCCAGGGGAATTGGGGTGTACAGATTGGACCGTGGTCGATCCGCCATTGGGCAACGGGGTGCTCTCGGGGCCAGAAATCGATGACGCTGAAGCATTGGGCTCAGGTAAAAATGCATTTTTCAACACTATAGGTGAACAAGTAAATTGGGTTGATGAATCTTAGTTTTATCTGTAATGCTCTCAGGGTTTAAGGATCATGAAGTTCTGGATTTTTGATGGGGTGAAAGATTGTGAAGAAGATTTGCTTCCAGCGACAAGGGGTTCGTTCCCAGCCACGAATATTAGAAGTTTGGGTTTGACATTAGTTATTTGTGCGTAGAAGTGTACATTATTGACTTGATTTACCTTCTCATAGGGTTCAAGATATAGTTTGACGAAGCCGAGAAATTAAAAAATAAAATAATAAAAAATGTATAGTGGGTTTACCCATACCATTTTTGTATAGAGTATTATTAGATGCATAAAAAGCATATTATATAGTATGAACTCGTTTTATATTGTAAAATTTTCAAGTCGAGACAATTTGAAATGTAAAGTTATTCTTATGGTTAAACGGCACTAGTCTTTAGAGCAACAATATTAGAGGTTTTGGGAGAATTTTGTCAGATTTTTAGTAAGGTGAAGGAGAGAGAAGGTGCGAATATGCAAGATTCTCAATTTGCATGCTAATGTTCGTAACATGTGCATGTTCACACACAATGGGAACGTTAGGTTGCCTTCCCTATAGCTTCTAAAAATGACTCAGTTGGCCAACCATTTCAAAATTAAGTTGATGTCGTTAGGAGTCTAAATGACTCAGTTGGCCGACCATTTCAAAATTAAGACTCAGTTGGCCAACCATTTCAAAATTAAGTTGATGTCGTTAATAGTCTAAATGACTCAGTTGGCCGACCATTTCAAAATTAAGTTGATGTCGTTAGCAGTCACAATATACGGGCTCAAATCATACTATTAAGACTCTTAAGACAATAGTGAGTACGAACTCTCAAATTTGGGGTTCAAACTTCTAGTTCTTTCGAAAATGGTGTGTATTTGTTCCATTGCAAACACCATTAAAACAAATTCACACTTTACTCCTCTACTAAGACAAAGTTTGGTAAAAACTCTCAAATTTGGAGTGAAATTTATTATTATTATTTTCAAATAAGTTGTAACCTGCCCTACAAATGAAATAATAATACTATATAATATATATTATTACTTTTTACTCTTAACTTACGTGGTATATTTTGATTTGCCCAGAAAAAATGGTGAACCACAATTTTTACTACCCTTATCTCTCTACCAATAAAATGACAAGAAAGTTTTAGTGATAATCCATATGTCATTTTCCCAAATGAAATAGCAAGTCTTTTTCTTCTTCTTCTTCTTCTCTCTCTTATTTGTTTGTTTTGTATGTGTGTGATACACGCACCCTTGCTTAAAGACAAACATTATTTTCCACCTAAACTTTTGTCCTTAGCTTTCAAATAACACAACAATCTTTATTGACCTTTGGTGTTGTCTCATGCCTTAACAGTACAATGATGAGCACTATCACTGCAACTGATTTGTGCACTTGCGAAGATTAATTAAAATTGTCCATCATGCAGCATTGCAACCTGCTCATATATCACTCTTAATGATATTAAATTTAAAATTAAATTTAAAAAAAAAAAAAAAAAAAAAAAANTTATTGACAAGGAGTACTCAGAGTACTGGAATATTATAGACCACAGGTGGAGACATCTTCGGCACCATCCTCTTCACGCTTCAGGCTTTTACCTCAATCCCAGGTTCTTCTATAGCACCGAGGAGGATGTGCAACATCGTATTAGGTCACTAGTATATGATTGTGTAGAGAAATTGGTTCCCGATCCAAATGTTCAGGACAAAATTGTTATAGAGACTACTGCTTACCAAAAAGCCGCTGGAGAGTTTGGACGGGATATGGCAATTCGTGCTAGAGAGACTCTACTTCCTGGTGTGTATACTTTTTACAAAACGTGCTCTTGCTTTCTCAATTTCATTAGATGCTGATAACAATTTAACATCTTTGGGGGATGGGGTTTTTTCTTTATTTGGAGTCTTTTCTCAGATTGGATATTATGAAATGGCCAGGGTGATATAATATCCTTTCAAGAAAATTAACAGTGGGGAAATGATCTATATATGCTATCTTAATGCAATGTATGCTTCTTACAATGTCGGTTAATGAGCAGATTAGATGATAGTATGCTTCCCACCGGTGATATGGATTAAATCCTCCATGTATTCCAATGTATAGCAATGTATGTAAAGCATAAAGGTGATGGAAGAATTTAGCCCCATAAGCCCTTTTATTCATTGTTCTTAATAGGTATAGAGAATAGAGAGAGCTACCTCTTGGTTATTTTTAGAGAGATGTAGAGAGGGGACCCAAAAAGCCCCTTTCACGAAGGACTCAAGCAGTCAAGCCCCTTATATAGGGCTAAAATATTGACTGACTACAGGACATTTGACCCGAACCATTTGACCCCGATCCGACTACAAAGCGATGGCAATGACCGTAAAGGTAGGTCAAACTCGGGGGAGCAGATTAGATGATAGTATGCTTCCCACCGGATAATATAATGTTCGTAAAGTAAAAATGCTCATAGATTACAACCACTACAGACTGCATTGATAATCAGTGCTTGTATTTGTTCTTCAAAATTATAATCTTTGTACTTTAATCATAGGTGAGTGGTGGTCAGCATTCGGTGGAGGCTGCCCGAATTTGGCTCAGTTTGCCATCCGAATTCTCAGTCAGACGTGTAGTTTGATAAGCGGGAAGCCAAGCAGAGATCTTTCTGAGTGGATAAACAGAACAACGAACTGCTTAGAGCATCGAAGGCTCAACGATCTTGTTCTTGTACAGTCCAATTTACGCCTGAGGTAAACATGAGTAGAGCAGTAAACCTTCCTATAAAATCTCTCAAAGATGAAATTTAGAGCAATGAGTTTTTTTCTTTGCCAATTTCTTTTCCAGGGGAGAAATGAACAGAGCACAGAGTCATATGGATCCCATTGCATATGAAAACATAGCACTTGCAGGAGACTGGGTTTCAGGGAGGGAGCTATTCCCAGGGGAATTGGGGTGTACAGATTGGACCGTGGTCGATCCGCCATTGGGCAACGGGGTGCTCTCGGGGCCAGAAATCGATGACGCTGAAGCATTGGGCTCAGGTAAAAATGCATTTTTCAACACTATAGGTGAACAAGTAAATTGGGTTGATGAATCTTAGTTTTATCTGTAATGCTCTCAGGGTTTAAGGATCATGAAGTTCTGGATTTTTGATGGGGTGAAAGATTGTGAAGAAGATTTGCTTCCAGCGACAAGGGGTTCGTTCCCAGCCACGAATATTAGAAGTTTGGGTTTGACATTAGTTATTTGTGCGTAGAAGTGTACATTATTGACTTGATTTACCTTCTCATAGGGTTCAAGATATAGTTTGACGAAGCCGAGAAATTAAAAAATAAAATAATAAAAAATGTATAGTGGGTTTACCCATACCATTTTTGTATAGAGTATTATTAGATGCATAAAAAGCATATTATATAGTATGAACTCGTTTTATATTGTAAAATTTTCAAGTCGAGACAATTTGAAATGTAAAGTTATTCTTATGGTTAAACGGCACTAGTCTTTAGAGCAACAATATTAGAGGTTTTGGGAGAATTTTGTCAGATTTTTAGTAAGGTGAAGGAGAGAGAAGGTGCGAATATGCAAGATTCTCAATTTGCATGCTAATGTTCGTAACATGTGCATGTTCACACACAATGGGAACGTTAGGTTGCCTTCCCTATAGCTTCTAAAAATGACTCAGTTGGCCAACCATTTCAAAATTAAGTTGATGTCGTTAGGAGTCTAAATGACTCAGTTGGCCGACCATTTCAAAATTAAGACTCAGTTGGCCAACCATTTCAAAATTAAGTTGATGTCGTTAATAGTCTAAATGACTCAGTTGGCCGACCATTTCAAAATTAAGTTGATGTCGTTAGCAGTCACAATATACGGGCTCAAATCATACTATTAAGACTCTTAAGACAATAGTGAGTACGAACTCTCAAATTTGGGGTTCAAACTTCTAGTTCTTTCGAAAATGGTGTGTATTTGTTCCATTGCAAACACCATTAAAACAAATTCACACTTTACTCCTCTACTAAGACAAAGTTTGGTAAAAACTCTCAAATTTGGAGTGAAATTTATTATTATTATTTTCAAATAAGTTGTAACCTGCCCTACAAATGAAATAATAATACTATATAATATATATTATTACTTTTTACTCTTAACTTACGTGGTATATTTTGATTTGCCCAGAAAAAATGGTGAACCACAATTTTTACTACCCTTATCTCTCTACCAATAAAATGACAAGAAAGTTTTAGTGATAATCCATATGTCATTTTCCCAAATGAAATAGCAAGTCTTTTTCTTCTTCTTCTTCTTCTCTCTCTTATTTGTTTGTTTTGTATGTGTGTGATACACGCACCCTTGCTTAAAGACAAACATTATTTTCCACCTAAACTTTTGTCCTTAGCTTTCAAATAACACAACAATCTTTATTGACCTTTGGTGTTGTCTCATGCCTTAACAGTACAATGATGAGCACTATCACTGCAACTGATTTGTGCACTTGCGAAGATTAATTAAAATTGTCCATCATGCAGCATTGCAACCTGCTCATATATCACTCTTAATGATATTAAATTTAAAATTAAATTAAAAAAAAAAAAAAAAAAAAAAAAACTTCACACAAAAGTATTGAGTTCATCTGATGATACACACAAAAAACCTATCATGTACTATTATTACATAGGAAAGGATTTAACCAATACGCACGCACCCTTCAAATAATGGTTGTGGGTTTCTTCTGTCACCTAAAATAATGATGGAACTCAATGCTCTATCCATTTTCTTGTGCATCATACCTCTCATCAGTCATTATAAGCCACAAATAAGCACATTTGTAAAAAAGTTCTGTAAACCATAGTAAAGTACAATGCATAGAAATCATGGTAAAAGTTCATTAAACACTATACAAAAGCTATGTGCAATTATCAGTTTCCATTTCACCTTGCCGCCCATAAAAGCCTAAAAACATGCATCTCATGTTTCAATCAATCAATGATGATGATCATGTGAGACATGACTTGGTTGACAAATGAAGCAAACATAATAACACCCCCGGTAAAAAGGAAATACTAAACTTATACCATGGTCCATCGCTAGTTTTTTTGGGTGACGAGGAAACCCACAGCTACTACTCGAGGGTATGCCCTAGGTAAACTCCGTTTTGTGATCTTAACCGGCAAAGAACCACAAGAAAGTAAACTATCCTAGGTTGTCCATAGCTGACCGGCTCAATCAGCATTAGTTTTAACAATACAGTTCATGGACCACCTAGCAATATGATGTTAAGTTCAATGGCAGAGATTTTGTCCATGTTTACATAATAACTTATGCATATTAAGCTTCCAAAGACATAATTTGAACTTAGCTAAATATTTTTGCCCAGTTTATCAATATCAACAATGTATTTATAGCTAATGGGAACATCTTCGTTCTAATGACCATTAAGATGGATATTTAGACAAGGACATAATTAAATGCTTTCAAGGTCACAGAATAGCATTTGACTAGCAAGATTCGATCAAAAATGAAATTATCATCATACCAAATGCACTTAAAATCAGAGATTGGCCCGCCAAAATGGACTAAAATCCTCCAGCATATCAATGCACTTAAATTCAGAGACTGGCCTACCGAGATGGACTAAAACGTTCCAAGTGGTAGCAAGCATAGATACAGATGAACCTTCCCCCACCACACTCCTTCCTGCCCATCTCTGGGACAGGTTGTTTGGAAGAAAACATTTATATCGTTTGTTCACCAACCTAGTAGACATTTAAAGCCGTTAAACAGAAAATATCAAGTTAATCCTTCTGTATATAACATATTGCATGAAAATCACAAGTTAGGAAACAGTAAAATTGTCAAAATAAATGGCACAGTACCTCGTTTGAAGAATATATTTCAATTGCTTCTTTGCCATCTCTGACTGTTCCTCATTGCCAAAATATAACATCAAGGTGAAGAAACACTCGAACAAAAAGGCATAGCTTAAAGAGGAAAAGAAAATTGATACATAGTGCCATCTTATACAACAAGAACCGAACAGGCAAACACCTAAAAGGCGGAACCAAAACATTAGGTGATTCACAAGGGATTATAGGGGAAAAAGGGTCAAAAAAAGAAAAATTAAAGTTGTTCCTCTTTGCCATGCTAATATGAGAAACTAGCGGTTTTCAACAAGGACAGCAGTGAAGTCCCTCTCTTTCACCTGCCTCCTATTTTCTCCAATTAATGCTTAATAAGAGGATGGAGGACGTGGAGCAGGAGGCCAAAGGGCTTCATGAGGATGTTGGGCGTTGGGCAATAAGTTAGGAGGTAAGTTGTATAAAGGTATAGAAGACGAAGAATCAGCCAAGCCATGTGAATGTGCTGCTGAAGAACCAGCATCCACCGCTGGTTGCAATTGCATCCCTTCGTCGGTTGCCTCTTCCTCCAATGGCAACCTTTGGTAAGCTGCATTCATATATGTGGCAGCAATCACTATCACTGGCCCTGAAGCCACCAGGGTTCCCATCACATTCCCACCCAGCACTTGTCCCTGCCCACCAGCCAAGTAAATTGTCAGCCCTGTTGTTCTCAGGGGCGATGGAGCTGGCAAAAACGCACCCGATAATGATAATATCTCGAATCTTCCCTGTAGTGTAACCACTCCATCCGGGGCAGTCGGTTGGTGCAGAGTTACATCAGTCACAGTGCCGCTGCCACTCAAAACAGAGACACCGCGGTGGCAGCGCTGCGCAAAGGTGGCAATGCAGTCCACTATGTCACTCCCACTGCTGATTTCCAACACATGGCTATGGAGGGAGTTTGGGCTTTCCTTGGTTATCACAACCGGAGGCTTAGGCTTGTTCTTCGACCCTGGCGGTCTCCCCCTAGGCCGGCGCCCAGAGCTGCCGGGCTCACCAACTACACGAGCCCCCGGATCAGGGTTCTGCTCCTGCCCGTGTTGCCCATCGCCCCTGCTCACCTCCTCCGCGTGGCCTTCATTCCCATCACTGCTGTTAGTGGTGGTATCAGCCATGAAGTCTTGCTCCCTTCTCATCAGCCCATGGTTATTCAACCCACTACCCTTCTCTTCTTCACCACTGTTTCTTGTAAGATGAAGCTCTGGACCCCCACCACCTGACCCCATCTGATTCATTGCTACATTTCCAGTCCACCACCTATTAGCCATAGCTTTTTCTTCACACTTCAGCAAAATACCTTTCTCCTCAGTAAAGATCTCACCAGAAACAAGCAACCTACACTCTACCAGCTCAAGAACTACTACTACTACAGTACTATGCCTTTCTCTCTCTAATATACATGAATGAATTATAACATAATCACTACTATATTAAAAAGATACAGCCAAATTATTCTCCTGAAACCACCAACCACCTCTCTTCCGTCACATCTAAGTAATATAGAGAGGGAGAGAATTCCACTACAAGCCTCTCCACTCCAGTCCCCAAGTTTTCTTCTTTTCCAGTTTTCTGATATTTTGAAACAAGATTTAGCCAATAACACCCTAGAAAATCAACAAGTAAACAAGAAAAACCTTACCTTCAAACCGTCCCCAAATCACACTCGAACCCAGAAGCTAAAGAAACCCTATCACCAGCAAATTCTCAGATCTTTCACCAGAGAAACAAATCAAGACCCCATTGAGATCTGAGAGCAAACCATACTCGAAAGGTGAAAACTTTCCAACGAGAGAAACAAATCTTAGCTTAAACTTCATTTCATCGCCACAGTTCCCAAGAAAACAAAAACCCAACCACTCAACTGTGGAGGCCAAAAAACTCGTACTTCTCTTAAATTTTCGGAGCAATAAAGTATAAAGACAGAATAAGAAGAGATCAGTGGGAGTACCTCTATCAGATTCAGTTGGTACGGGCTTGGGTTTTTATTGGTCAGGGTGTTTTATACCGAGGAAACACAGACGCGGAAGTGGGTTTTCTTTCTCTCCTTTCATCGAGCAGGTGGTGTACGGCAACAGAGCATAATAATATATCTAAAGATTTAGCCATAGACGACGCGGTTTGGCGAGGAGCTTGGTTGTGTGTTTCCGGGTTTTGGGTGTCAGAGGTTTCATCTCCCGCCGTCCGTTTGTCTATGATTGTTGTTGAAGGTCGGACACATGGCTTTCTATCCCTATCCTCACCATGCACGTATACTTTTTTCTGCCCATTTTGACTTGGTTGAGAAGATTTAGCAGTCAGCCATCCTTGTGTTCAACGGGGTTTGTTTAATAATGTCGTCATTTTCCCCTCAACACAACCACCCAACATGCACAACTATAAACAAAACTCCCACTCTCTTCGTCACTCTCTTTAATTCAAGTAAACAACCATAAATGCTATTTGCTGCATACAACTACCCATATATATCTACATAAAATATTAAAATGGAGCTTCGAAAGTGATGACCGATCAAGCAAAACATAATTCTGGTACTAGTTCTTGTCAACACTTTTTTGATCAGGTCATTCGCATAGATTTTGCTAGTTGTTACATAGGAGCAGTGTTTGGGATTTACCTAGTGTATACTGTCAGATAATAATTGCGGATTTCTCTCCTCGCCCAAAAATATTAAAATGGGAAATAATATTAGGGTGCGTTTGGTTCGCACATGGGAATCGGAATCGGAATGGGTATCAAATACTTGGTAAAGGTAATGGGTTTTGGTGAAATTATTTAGCATGTTTGGTAGTTGGGTGGAATGGGAATGATTATTAATAGTTGGGGAAGAAATGATGAAACCCTTATCTAATAAGGGTATGGGTTTTGCCATTAATGGGGTATTCCAAACCCATAGTAGCATTCACAAAACCTATAAACCAAACACTAACAATCACTTTGATACCCATACCTTATGCCTAAACCCCCCAACCAAACACACCCTTATATTGTGCTCTTGATCCATGGTAGTCAATCAATAAATAAATAATTTTTTTATTTTTTGAGTACTACTGACTCTATTACACTGCAGTATCTGTTCATAACTACTTTTTGAAGCATAAATAGTTAATATTGCCTCCACTGATACGAATACTAAAAAGTAAAATTAAAAGGAAAAACAACATAAATAAGCTAAGGATTCAGTTTTTTCACTATAACACGACTTGGAATTGAACTCCTTCAACGCATTAACCTTATTACTTGAAAATTCTATGTTGTTGTAAATAATCGTATTGTATTTTGAAAAAGTTGTATGATGTGGTTTGTAAAATTATTATTGTGTGGTTTGTAAAATTATTATTGATATGAAAAGGAAAAAAAGGATATAATTGTATCAACAACAAAAATGATGGGGTTTTGGTCAGAATAGGAAAATCAGTATTATAATTAGATACTTAATAAACGAAACTAGTTTAGAGTATCACAAATAAAATTAAATTTAAAAATTAAATATTGGCATGTCAAATTTTATTTTCCATTGTTAAATGTAAAATTTAAATATTATTACTGATGTAACATGAATATACGAGGTAAAGTTATTAAATTGACAAGTTAATTGAATTGGTTTATGATCAATGAAGTATTAAATGAAATAGATAATAAAATTTTTGAAGTCAATGGGCATTTAAATCACATTATGGATGGTGGCATTAAGAGATGTCAATCAAACATAATTCATTGTCCCTAAACCCATCCACAATACCATGGTCGTATAGAACTTTAGAAAATTTGTAAAGCAAGCCCTCCAACTAAGGGCAATATTGAAATTAGGTATCAACATAACAAACAATTAATTAGACAATTGAACTTGGGAAAAAAAAATATAATTAACATTTTTAGTAAACTATTGATTAATCATTAATTCATTATACATGTGCTTTTTTTAAAGTAATTTAAGGCTAAGCTACAATAATTTTTTAGAATTAATGTGTTGTAATAATAATAACTTTTGATAGGGAATAACCCTATGGTATATGACCGTGTATTCACACGGCACTTATTCCGTATTTCATGAGGAATACTTAGCTTCCCGATCCTAACTAACCTTGTAGGGGTCCACCCCAACACAAGCAGAGCTACGAATTCGTCCTTTCAGATTATTAGTTATTTTGCAACGTCTTCCGAGCTCGGTTCCGACCTTAGCAACCAGATCGAGCATCACTACTAGAATGTACTCACACTAAAGAGCCAAACACCTTTGATGCCGCTTTGCCCGACCACCTCCTTATTGGACTCACCAGGAATCATTCCCCACGTAGACCTATCGGAGGAGCCGCCGACCACCCCAGTGCATGAGGAACATGTGGCGAGCATACCGAACACTCGACATGTGCTCCCTCCTAACCCCTATAAATAGCGCATTTAATGCCTATTAAGGGGACTTGGGGATTTTCTCACTAATAGCATATCTAAACTCGGAAACGTACAACTCACTATCTAAGTTACGCGAGCTCACTAACCTACCTCGCGAACTATACGTAGGTGTATTCGTAGATCCCAATGTATTTACCACATCAACTTTATTATTATTACTACTATACTACTACGCCACATCAATTTTAGAAATATACAACTTAGCTCCAAATTAATCACCTAAAAAGCTCACATGGCATGTTCGGTAAACATGCATGTTAGTGTGTTACTAGATGATAACCTGCTAAAAGTGCTATTTTTATTTTTATTTTTTACAGGTTCAAAAGTCTAATTGAAATTTTTTTAATTCAAGGGTTTAATTGCACTATTGCTACTAGTTAGTTTATTTGAACAATTTTCCTTGAAACTTGTATGTATATATAAAATTATTGTCATTTTTCTTTAAAAGTCAAATATTAATTGCACATTATTAAATGTAGTAAACATTACATTTTTTACTATTCATTTTTTTTTTTGATAATAATCCCTCGAGACTAATTCATTGAATCATAAGCGGAAACGTTTACAAGAAAGATTAATGGAATGGACAAACATTCCTTACAGTCAGACATAGAAACAAATTTCCTAACAATGTTATCGAAAACTTGAATCGCAGATTAATGGAAAACTTACTATTCATTTTAATTTCTCACTTGTTAGTGTTGCAATATATTTTTAATTTTTCAAAAAAAAAATAGTAGTTTTAATTCTTGAAGCAACAAAACTATTAAATTACATTAATATTTTGCTTAGTATATATGTATTTTAGTAATTTATTTTATTTATTATTTATAACTTCTTCCGTTCACTATTTCATGTGCAAAATAGTGAACTTGAAATCTTATCCCCTAAAATTTCATTATGCAATTACAATACATCGTCCCTATTTTTCTCTACACATACATATTAAAATCAAATTCCATATTATCCATTAGAAATATTAAGACTGGAAAGGATTATAATTAAAAAAAAAACATAAAAATTACTCATGTAAAAAGTAAAACATAACTCTAATTAAGTTTAATAGATTTGTTACTTTATGGACCAAAAAAACTTCTTTAGAATATTAGGAGATATATTACAACGGTAAAATTTTTTTTAAAAAAAAAAAACTAATTAAGGAACTAAAAACGTATTTTTACTTATTAAATATCTAAGGGATGAATTTTCTCCCACCCCCTATGAGAGCAAAAAAAAAAAAAAAACAAAAAAAAACAACAACAACAACAACAACAAAAACTAGAATTTCTCTTAATATAAGTACAAGGTTATCATTGAGCTATTGTACTTCCCCCTGAATGCACTAATTAGCTAGTACAAATTCTTCAATAAATAGGAGTAATATAGATTCATATATATATATATATATATATATATATATATATATATATATATATATAATCAAATGAGATCAACTCTTCCTGTGAGTCTTGTGAGATTTTTCATAAATGCACACAAGCTACTATATGAATGCACACAGACTGGATTATGTGCAATTCGCCCAGCATGAATGCACACAAACTATCATGCGTGTATTTATGTAGTAACTTGTATGTATTTATAAAGGGTCTCACGGGACTTACAAGAACATGTATATGGACTTGAAGTAATTATTGATGTACTATTCTTTGAGTCACGTTTGCTCTTCTGGTTTTGGGCCTAAGCATCAACTTCTTTTGGATCCACTTTACCCGGGCGAAGAATGCTCTAATCTAATGCTAGCTGCATTTGGGCTATCAGTGGTATTTGGGAGACATAGGCACTATGGTAGTAATGAAAAAAAAAAAACAAAACAAAAAACAAAAACAAAAACAAAAACAAAAAAAACCAAAAAAACATGTTTATCGGTCTGCATAGATGATTATCGTAATAAAAGATCACGAGTTTGATTCTTGTTAACACTCTCTTGATCAAGCTTCTTAGATGATTATCGTAATAAAAGATCACGATTTGATTCTTGTTAACACTCTCTCGATCAAGCTTGTTGTTCTTATGCGGTTTACCTCTCTTATATGGTATGTCAACTATTATACAGGAGCAGTGTTTATCTAGTGCACATCCTCAAGGGTTGTGTATTTATTTTTTAAACGCTTTGTTTTATGTGAGGCGGTCTTACACAATTTTTTTAATGTACTGTATTAGTATGTGTATCATACAAAATGCAATAAATCCAAATAAGTCTCATTAAGGCCTTCCTCAATAGTGGGGGTGTGGTTTTTGAGGAGTTTTTGTAAGTGTGATTAGGAAAAGAAAGTAGGAGGGGAGGAAAAGAAAAGAAAAGAAAAAAATAAAACAAAATTAAAAAACAGAAGAAAAAAAAATTTAAAAAGGGTATTTACACGCCTGCCTGGGCGCGAATCTGCGCCTCACGCAAGTGAGGCGCAGTTGTGCTGTCATCCGGTTGGGTCCATATGCACTGACAAAATTTGCTCCATTGCAGGAGAAAAACATCACTAAATTTTGATACCCACATTTTTTAAAAAACTCACCCCCAATTTTTTATTATTCTAAAAACTCAACAAAACCCACAAATGGGGATAGCCTAATTGTACTCTCAATTAGTTTTGGTACATATGAGAAATCCGACAGAAAGAAACCTACCATCTTGCCCTTCATAGGGCGTTCGGTTGAAATGAAGGAATTAATAGAAAAAGAAATTGTAATTCTGTGAAAAATATAATGTGGGAATAAAGTAGGAATTCAAATTACAATTTTTGGTACGAAAAAAATAGAATTATTGGAAATGAAAAGGTAAGAAGTAATATAAAGATTAAAATGCCCTTGTATAATAATAATAATAATAATAATAATATTAATATAGTATTCAAGAACAAATATGTCATTTTTCCTTTGTCATTTCCTTTGTATAGATGAATTTCAATTTACTTCAACCAAACAATGTAGTTTTTCCTTTCATGAAATTGCATTGAATTGTAATTCATTCCAGCCAAGCACCCCATTAAGCCAATACACTCAAGGCATCCAAACCGAGTAGTGCATTCATGTTATCCGAATGGCGACGAACACAAAAGTTTTCCAATCCACATTTTGATCAAAATTTGTCAAAAAATCAATACATTTATTTCATTTTCTCAAAACATAAGAAAATTTTGTGTGTAAGTGTGTGTGTGTGTTTTTAAATATATATACTCCTGATTTTATGTTAAAATATAAAAATATATTCAAATCATATTATTTGTCACAAATGTCAACACATGAAATCGGCAACAATAGTGGGGTAGGTAGGTGACAAAATAATCATCAATGGATTTTCTGTTGAAGCAATTATAGTGTATAATCTCTTCTTAATTTACTATTAAAATAGTTTATATAAATTTGTTGTATAGCAATAATATATTAAATCATAGTTTATTTAGGTTTAACAAAATTAATAAATAAATATTGTTTTATCAAGAGGAAAGGAACATCCGAAGAACTCTATGACTACCCAAGAAAGACACCCTTCTCCGATCTGAAAATCCGTCACAAGGTACCCATAATCCATAGCATGTCTCTCAGCACACAAACAAAAGACTCGCACTAGAATTCTTAAACCATTGAAGATTGATCTTGACTTTATTCGATTGAACCATTAACTAAAAAATATTTTTAACGCTATTTTATTTTCAGTAAATATAAATCTTCCATTCACGGCCCAACTATCATTCCAAGCTTCCAAGAAATTGATTAAGCAATTATTTATACAAACTATATATAAATAAAATAAAATTCATAGGCTATGAAGCATTATTGTGTGAAGTGTTTACGTAGACTTTATCAAACTATCGGTCCAAATAAGCAATTGATATCAATTCCCTCACGGAAAAATATCTCCGACTATTACGCATTGTAATAACAAAAAGTAAAGAAGCAAAAATTGATGATTTATGGCACAACTAAGTAGGGTCCAAAACAAAGCCCACAAGACACTCCTTAGGCTCTCCTCACAATACACGTTTTATATTATGTTGGTAGTTTTTACTTTTTTAGTGTCATACTTCACATCTTACTCAACATATATTCCATCCACACTTCACTTAACTATTAGTCAGGGCAGCCAAAGATCTTGTGATCAAGCGGCATACCTGTTGCCCTCTCAAGTAAGAGGTCACATATTCAATTTTCGGTGTGGCATACCCTGCTACATACTGAAGGTTCATTTTTAGGTATACAACATGATACAGTAAATCGGAATGAGATCGAGTTGATTCATGAGATCTTTTAATTAGTTGGACATAACCAACATACATAGTTATCAGGCGTGAGAGAGCGCCGGACGGAACGGAACGGTAAGGCAGATACGATGAAAGCGACGAGTCGAGAGGTGGTGCGGTGCGGTGAAGATATAGTGTCACGTCTTCGGCTAGCTTCCTTGTAATTTCTGTAACTAAAACTGTTGGTGCTTGCCAGCCATGATTCCCCTTACGTGCCCTTCCCTTAGCACTCCTCGCTTAGTGCCTTTGGCGGCTTAACAACTACTTGAGCCCCACATCCCTGCCACCTTTCCCACACCTTGCCACGATTCACATTTTCTTTCTATAATTTCCACCATCTTGACAATTTCAATACGTATGGTACAAATTATTGAAATCATATTTGATACCAAATTGAAAAAATGTATTCTATAAATATATGTTGTATAAGTGAAATAAAAATTGAGAATTAATTTTTAGAGGATAAAATAATTTAATTACAATTTTGTATATTAATTTAGTGGATGAGCTACATTTAAGATTTTTTTGAGATTATATTTTATTTAAGTTACAAATAAGCTATAACTTTGTTTGCTAAAATCCATGGAGCTTAAAATAATAGCTTATTTTAAAACACTACTTCAAGTAGCGTTTCAAAATAAGTTATAGGCTTTTCTTATTTTCTTCCTTTTTTATCCTTATTAATTTATAAAAATGATAACATTTACCCTTCTTTAATCAAAATCTTAATATCTAATTTTCATAATATATATCTAATTTTTTTCTTGCCAAAGGCTTTGTGGTCAAGCGGCATAGCTGTGGTTCTTTTAAGTGAGATGTCACAGGTTCAATCTCCAAATACTCTTCAATACTACATTGTAATTGAGTCAATAGTATTCAAAAGAAAAATTCCCTAAAAACTATTCTCCCAGTTTGTATGGTGTATTTTTTTCTAAACATTTTCTTTACCGTACATGTTCATCAATATGAGATATAAACAACACTCATCACCCTTGCGTTGTAATCATCCAAGGTAATCAATCTCTCTTTTTTATTATTATTTAAGAAGAGTAATACACACACACATACCTATATAATCCTAATTATATGAGAACTAATTCTCCAAGTGAGAACTTGTGGACAAATCTTAACCATTGATATGCAAGATCTGATGGATGAGGAATCATGTAAAAAATTAGCAAAGTCATTTTCATAAATATTACAAAATTTCAAAATGAGCATGATCATTTTCATAAATATTATAAAATTTTGTTTATTTTCAACCGTTAGATCTACTATATCAATGGTTTGGACTTGTCCACACGCTCTCACCTGATTAAGGACCTATATATATGTGTGTGTGAGAAACTGAGAATACATATATGTTGCAATATATCACTATTTAAATTTAAATTTCTAATTTCTAAAAATGTCTTTTTATGCATTTTTACAATTATCTTATTGTTCAACAACTAATTTTACCAAACATTTTAATTTTAATATTTAATTTATTAATTACTAACTTTTTAACTTTCGACAATCAGCTTGGCGGGTTAAATAAAGCCTCAATATTGAATCTAGGATTGAGGGGAATAGAGGCAGTGCACCTTAGGCTCCACGTCAGATGGAAACACGTGTCCAGAGGGAGGGACGACCGAACTGGAGATATTCCGCAAGCGTCAATGGACGTTGACGTGCTCTGGCAGACGTGTCGCGATCTCGCTTTGTTGCGTAAACGCTTTCATAGCAATTTACCAAAACCGCTGCCCAACTTCACTTGCCTTACACTATGCCATGCACGTGTTCCCACGCGCGTATTACACTATTCCATCTGTCCATTATTTCATATTATTGCCGTGTTTGGGCATCCACAAATATTCCAACCGGTGAATTTTAGTTCAGCCTACAACAAACTCAAATTAGGTCACACTTGTCTGAGACCGTCTCACAGATCCTTATTCGTGAGACGAATCGAGTCGGGTCAAAGCACCATGCAAATGTCATACTTATATGTGCAAATCTCACACTTATATGCTCAAATATAACACTAATCAAAAATACAATTTTTGTTACTTATAAGAGAAAAAGTAATACATTTTTCATAATAAGTAAGGTTGGCAAGTACTTATCACTTATAAGGGCAAATATAATACTTTTGAGGAAAAATGTAATACTTTTAAATCGAAATGTAAAAGTATTGTATTTTCCCTTAAAAGTATTACATTTACCCTAATAAGTAACAAAAAATTTATTCCTGATTAGTATTACATTTGAACATATAAGTATGGCATTTGTGCATATAAGTGTTACTTTTGCATCGTGACCCGACCCGTCTCATGGTGAGACGGTCTCACACAAGTTTTTGCCACTCAAATTTTATTTCAAAAAGATAAATAAAACTCAAACAATGCAATTGAGTTTTTTTTTAGGGAAAATCGCACTTTTGGTCCCCTAATTGTTGCCCGATCTGCAATGTTATCCCCCATTGTCAATTTTAGTTAATTGGGTCCCTAATAGTCCTAAATCTTAGTCAATGTAGTCCTCAGGTCAGATTTTTCACTAACTAGGGTTAAAACCATGGGCAATTTAGTAATTTCACCATTACACATACCTTAGCTCAGCCCTTGCCTTTCACTGCCAATCCGCCATTTCTGTTCATCTACTGGTACGAAGAGGGCGACACGATTTGCAAGAGGATGTCTTCAAACTACTCCAAACTTATATGATATCTTCCATCGTCTCCGGTCTCATTCAGTATCCGACGAGCAAAAATGACTTCCTCTAAGAAATCTGACGGTCAATCGCCTTCTTCAACGCAGTTTGTTCTCCTCGCCGTCGCCGTGTTCTTCCTCTGGCCTTCTGGTCCTGATGTTAATAAATAAGGAACAATTAAATATGGAAACAGAATCGAAAAGCTACAGAAATAATGAGGAAAGAAGAGTTGATGAGTGGGAAATCGCAACTCACAGATCGAAGATGACAGGGATCCTCCTTTGCCGGAATTTCCTCCTCTGCGTCTCCATTATCATTCTCCTCGCCGTCGCCGTGTTCTTCCTCTGGCCTTCCGGCCTCGATGTCTCTGTCGCCCATCTCAAGCTCAAAGGCTTCAAAATTCACTTGATTCCACTTTAAACTCCCCCAAAGTCCCAAACTTTTCCATTCTGCATTCTCCTCCAACCTTCCAAAATCACATCTCTCCTCTCTTCTCCTCTTAACATTTTACAACCTCCGCCGTCAATGGCGGTCGGAATTTCCATTGCGGCTAGCTCTCGAACCGCCTACAACTGCCAGTTCTCATTGGTTCGCCCAGAGCCTCACTGCGCTTCCCGGCCGAGTTTACTGTTTAGTCATTTGAGTCAGCGATTTCGCAGCTCAGTTCTAAGCTCTGGAAGAAAACCTAGCCTGACGGTGTGCTTCGTTCTAGAAGATGAGTAATTAGAGTTCGGAGTTGAAATCCGGGCGGTTCTCGTTGGAAGAAAACCTGGCCTGATCGAAGCGCTTCACTTATCTGGTCGCCGCCGTGATGTCGAGCTTGGGGATTACGTCCATGGCGGTTCTCGCAGTTTATTACAGATTCCACTCTCCATCAACATAATCCTAGACCTCAGCGTTAAGGTCCGCAACCCTAACTTCTACTCCATCGACTATACAGCTTTAAGTGTTCGATTACTTTCGATATAGTTACTGAGATTAATGGCCAACTCGATTCTCTTCTTTAATATTTCGATCGGCCGGATTGGTCATTGAACACGTGGAGGCCGTCGGCTTCCGGCATCGGACGGTGCCAACTGCCAAGGACGAAGAAGATGGGCTTGGTTTGGAGAAATTATTAAAGTGGGTGTTGCGAAATTACTAAATTGCCCATGGTTTTAACCCTAGTTAGTGAAAAATCTGACCGGAGGACTACATTGACTAAGATTTAAGACTATTAGGGACCCAATTAACTAAAATTGACAATGGGAGATAACATTGCAGATCGGGCAACAATTAAAGGACCAAAAGTGCGATTTTCCCCTTTTTTTTTTTAACTAAAAAATATCAATTAAACCAAATTGATTACAAAAATATAATTCAACTTTTTATTTTGAGTATTACTAACTCTACTACAATGTCAACCAACTGAAGCACAATGAGTCAACAGTTGCCTCCACTGAGACTTGAACCCACTCCCATCATCCATGTGGGAGTGTTAACAAGACACCGGGTACCACTTGACCACAATGTCTTTAGCATATAATTCAATTTAAATGTTATATATTTATCAAATTATTACGAATTTTGGACTGCTTAAACTTCTACAAACATATATTTTGCTTCTAAAAGGTTGAATCCCAACCCAACCGGTCTTTGCTCCCAAACTTCACCCTGTGATTAATTGAGCTGCCCATGCGGGCAAACATGTACTTGATGGGTTGAGACTAGGAATTCTCGTTCTTGGCCCGACAATCAAGAATTCTATGATGTCTTTTCTTATTTTCAGAAGGGTATAAATTATGTAATCTTACATTATTTAAGACAAGTCTTGCATTCTTGTTATGTTTAGACCAAACCAAACGATAGTTATAGTGCATATCTTTAGGAATCCAATTTTCTTATTTAGCCGCTGATATTCAACGCTCCTACTTGTATATAAACTCTAACAAGTGAATTGTAAGGGATTCATAATTTTAATCACACAACGCAATATGCACATTGCTATTGATTTTTTGATTTCCTGATTTACACACGTGTTATACTACAATTTATGATGGTCAATTATCAACTTTAGAGTTATAAAATCAATAATACTTTTATTCAAATGTCACAATAACTTAATCTAATGCATCAAGATGAATTGGATAATCACCATAGAGTACACATGCTTGTTTGGCAATACTCATTGTTGTATTAATGAATCTATATCTAAACTCTAAATTGAGGGGGTGACCATATATAGTTGTTTTCATCAATTTGAGACAAAAGTACGAAAATGATCATCTTCATCTCAAAGTCCAATTTTAAAGGTTTAGATCATGACTCCTAGGAAAGTTATAGCTATAGTTGTCTTGTGGTATTATATATCCCTCTTTGTCTAGTGTTTTGATTTTTATAAAAATAAATAAGGGTCAAATAATCCATTGAATTACACACGAAATTGTAATTGGGCTATTGAATTTTTAAAAATTACAATTAGATCCCCTAACAACGCAAAATCATGCAATTAAACTGGCTGACGCGGCGATTAATGGCCGTTGTCTCCTCGCTGTCAGAGACGAAGGCATGCGATGTCTGTGTGTGTTTTTTTAATTGTAATTTTAAATTAAAAGTATTAAAATAAAATTTAAAAATATTTTTTTATTCGGTAACCGCCACATTAGTCACCGGATTAACAAGTCATTTTTTGTTCAATTGCTTAATTTTACGTTGTCAAGGAACCAAGTGCAATTTTTGTAGTTTAATGGTGCAATTACATTTTCGTGTGTAGTTTGATTGCCAATTTGACCCTTATTTCTTATAAAAATTGCAAACAAAATTCTATAATATCCTAATATGTCAAGTCAAGTCACCACACATATGAATAAAAGTACAAATAAAACTTAGAAGATCCTCAATAGTTGATTTTTTTACCCAAAATTTTAAGATGCCAAGTATGAGAGAATGAGGGAGGAAAAAAAATCAAGAAAAAAGAATTTTCAAAAAAAAAAAACTATGATAACGCGCCCAGCGGGCGTGTGCACTATCCGACAAGGCGCTGTTGTTGCGCCTCATGCGATAGATGCCGCTGTGGTGGGCCCCACACTACAGACAAAAATCAAGCTCTTGCGGTATGATCTCAATCCTCCTTTCTTTTCATTCACTTTTTTTTTTTTTATTTCAACCAAAATCTCATCAAAATCTAAACAGAAATCACTATTGTGGTTAATGTTAGTTATTACCTGGCAATATAATGAAATAATTGATATTTGTGATCAATTATACTTTTTTTGTCAGTTTAAATGCGTTTGATTAAAAAAAAAAATGAATGCTATGAACTTAACTTGTTTATTTGACATTAATTTTTGTAAAGAAAAAAAAGAAAATGAATAGAAGTTCCAAGGTGAGGCATGCATGAAGAGAAGATGTTTCCCAGACGCGACTAGGAGTGTGGACAGGAAATCGAAGAACAATCTCGTATATCACGATGAAGCCACGTGGCGGAATCGGCCACGAAACACACATTTTTAATCGAGGCGGGACTTGGGAAAAGGCAAATAATCTTCTACCGTTCCATCCCCACATGCGTTCAAAACCCCCCACCGGGCGTGTTAGCTTCTGATTGGTCCACGTCCATCTCCCCGATCTGCTTTCCACGCGTCCCTGTTTTCTTATCGACAGAAATATCGCTAAAAACATTTGGACGGTCAAGATCATACGTCACAGTATATGTACGTGTCCCATGCTGCCCGGACGGTGACGGTCAGTTGACCGAAGATGAGTCCCCCCCCACCCTATAATGCTCCCCCCCCCCTTCCCCTGTCTATACAATACAAAACGCCTCCATTTTTACATGCTCTCAAGTCTCGAGATATTTCGATTCTCAACAGATTTTGATATTTTTTGGTTTTCTGTTAATGGCTGCGAAATGTGGAGGTGAAACGGAGACTAGTACTCCAGTTGAGCCCAGCTCCGAGGGGGCTAGGCGGCGGCGGATGGAAATTCATCAGTTTAGGTTCGTCGCGGCGGATGCCACGGTGGCTCCGCCGTCGGAAAATGGACGGAAGAGGAAACGGGTGGAGGTGGAGGTTGAGGTTTCGCCGGTTTTTGCGGGAGGGGAGAGTGAAGAATTTGGGAGTGGGAGAAAGGTAGCGAAGAGCAAAGATTCCGGTAGTCCGGAATCTGTGGTTTTTGGCGGTGTTTTGGATGAGCCGAGATTCGGTATCACGTCTGTTTGTGGGAGGAGAAGAGAGATGGAAGATGCGGTGGCGATTCACCCGTTTTTTAGCCGGAAACCTGACGGGAATTCAAACGACTTGCATTTCTTCGGCGTGTACGACGGCCACGGCTGCTCACATGTAAGTTGTTTAAGCGAAATTAGAGATTAGGATTGAAATTTGGTGACTCTGTAGCTTTCACTGATGTTCGTGGCTTCGATGCCTTTTCAGGTTGCCGTGAAATGCAGGGATCGAATGCACGAGATAGTGAAAGGGGAGCTCGAGCGCGGCGGAGACTCCGGCGAGTCCACGTGGCAGGAAACGATGTCCCGGAGCTTCTCTAAAATGGATCAAGAGGTCGCCGACATGACAACCGGCGCCACCGGCGGAGCGCGGTCTAGCTGCCGGTGTGAGCTCAAAAGTCTCCACTGCGACGCGGGGTCCACTGCCGTCGTCGCCGTCGTAACTCCGGAGAACATAGTCGTATCAAACTGCGGCGATTCACGCGCCGTGCTTTGCCGCAACGGCGTCGCTATCCCCCTCTCCGTCGACCACAAGGTAAATCCTCGAGGCGGAAACTTCTAAATCGTTTCGTCGCATAGTTAATTTGAACTGTGAAACTAAATTAGGGCTTTGGTTGCAGCCGGATCGACCCGATGAACTGAAACGGATCCAAGACGCCGGCGGTTACGTCATAAATTGGGACGTCCCCCGAGTCGGCGGATTACTAGCAATGTCTCGCGCCATTGGTACGCCCAAATTCCCTCAAAAACTTCCATATTTCATACTCCATAGATCCGACCAGCGAAACTCAATTTTATTTTCCCTTTTTTTTTTCAGGCGACAGTTATTTTAAACCGTACGTTACATCGGAGCCGGAGGTGACAGTGACGGAGAGGACAGGGGACGACGAATGTTTGATCTTAGCAAGCGACGGACTATGGGATGTTGTGTCGAATGAGACAGCCTGCAACGTGGCCCGCATGTGCTTGAAAAACGCGAAACCTCCGTCTCCGTCGCGATCGCCGGGGAGTGACGTCACCGTCACTGCCGCCGGTGACAGCTCCGACGACGCGTGCTCCGATGCCTCGATCCTGCTCACTAAACTGGCCTTGGCCCGGCATAGCACCGATAACGTTAGCGTCGTGGTCGTCGATTTACGGAGAGATGTATAAATTATTATTTAATTAGTTAATAATAATCTTCATAATTAGTTAATGTATAGTAGTTTTTTGTTTGGGGGGGGGGGGGGGGGGGGTTTCTAAATTTTCTAAAGTGTGAGATATATTGAATAGGATGGGGTGAGAAAATTGATTTGAGCTTTGGCTTAATAACTGTATAGAGCCTACTCCCACACACAAATTTTCTCAAATCCATAATTTGTATAGATAAAATTGTAATTTCAAGCTTTTCAGTAATTTTTTAATTTTGCCTATGATATTTAATATATTTTTATCAACTTGAGACTAATTTAGATTAACTTCATATCCAACTTAAATAGTTATTTTACAATGGAATATCTGATTATCATCGAGATTCAATTTTGTAATTTATTCAAAATAAATCATAAATCATAAAGGTTCAATTTTGTAATTTATTCAAAATAAATCATAAATCATAAAGGTGTCAATTGAGTATGTAGTGTTTGCCGTCAAGCAATTATAGTTTGTAGAGTTTGATTAAAAGCATAATCGGGAGAAAGTTTAGCTCGCTTTATATAAAATATTTTAGGCAAAAATTTGTGTGAGACCGTCTCACCATGAGACGGGACGGATCGGGTCGGGTTAAAATGTAAATGTAACACTTATATGCACAAATGTCATACTTATATGCTCAAACCTAATACTAATTAGGTATAAAAATTTTTGTAATTTATAAGGGTAAATGTAATACTTTTAAGGGAGAATACAATGCTTTTACATTTCGATTTAAAAATATTACATTTTTCCTCAAAAGTATTATATTTGCCCCTATAAGTAAGGGGTACTTGTCAACATTACTTATTATGAAAAATGTATTACTTTTCCTCTTATAAGTAACAAAAATTGTATTCTTGATTAGTGTTATATTTGAACATATAAGTATGACATTTGCACATATAAGTGACATTTGCATGGTGCTTTGACCCGACCTGACTCGTCTCACGAATAAGGATTCGTGAGACGGTCTCACACAAGTATGACCCAATATTTTATATAATACTTTTTGAGTGTAATATTGTTATTAGACAAATAATTATGTTATCCTTGGTCAAATAAAGCTTCTATCCACGCGATTAGGCTTTTAAAATTTGATTACAAAACTATTATAGGTTTGATTATTTTAATGGATATTGAGAGAATTCGTATAGGAAGGCGACAAATGTGACGAGAGAAAGAAGTGGTTGACTTTGTTTAATCTGGTGAGTAGGCATCTTTTAGTGCGTGTCTGGTTTCTGCGGAAAAGGTTTTGTGCCGTGGCGGACTTATAGTTGAGAGAGAACTACTTTTTGGTCGAATAATTATAATTTGGTGCTCTCTGGTCTATGGTAGTTGAGTGTGCAAAATATAATTTTTGTATGGGAGATTAGGAGTTTGATTATTATTAGTATTTTTTTAATTGCTAGTGGTTTATAATTTTTTTCATCATTCGATTTATAAATTGGGGATCAATAAAAATTGTGCTTTAATTTTTAATGCACTTTTGTGCAATGGTGGTGATGGTAATAAAGCTTATCAAAATGTATTGTGAAAACAAATAATCAAATAGAGTAGTAGTATTGTTAATCGTCGTTCAGTACAAGATTTAGAGTGTATCTCTCATACTGTTATAGGAGCTTGGCTTTTATACTACGAAACATAACGGATATATAATAAGTACAATGAGCTATGAATAATTGTGACGCTCTCCTTCATAAGTGTCCTAGCCCTCCATAACTACTGTTTCTTTATGGGTTGGTGCTCTAATAAGAGCATCTACATGTGTAGATATTACTTTGTTTTTGGAATAGTGCCTGTTGAGGTGGAAGGGAGAGAAATGGAGAGAGAGAGAGAATGGGTTTAGCCTGCAAGGATCTGTTTTTTGAAACAGTAACGTCAGATTCGAATTCCAAAGTCACCTCACGCCAGCCCGCATCATGCGCAACTAATGCGCCTAGCGGGCGCGTGCACTGCATGCGCCCGCTGGGCGCGCCAGTCACATCTGACGCGGACTGACAACCTTTTTTTTTAATTATTATTTTTTGTTTTTAAAATATGATTTGTTTTTTTTCCTCTCATTTTCTCTTTCCTAATCACACTTACAACAACTCCTCAAAAATCGCAAAAAAAAAACTCCATTGATAACTTGATAAGGATGCTCTAAGTGCGTTGGGCTCTGCGTTAAAGTGCACCGTTCTACCTCCTCTCTGCTTAACTCTTGATCGATACTAACTAACTGCGTTAATTGCTTTGCTACTCTATATTTTTTTTAGTACTATTGATTCTATATATTACAAGGTAGTGTATGCTCTATAATTTCTTTATCTCTTGCAGCCAAAGAGTCAATATCCAACTACCAGTGTTTGATCCTATGACATTCCCTCAAGAAGAGCCACAGAGGTGCCATATGATTATTTCTCCTCTTTGCTACTCTATTTGATTATTTCTTTCCACAATACAATTCGGTAAGCTTTATTAGCGTCAAGTGGTTTGACTTTATCTACATAGTGTTGAAAAGTATATTAGTTTAATTTGCCCGCATAGGTAGCTTAATTGGTCATAGGGGTGGAATTTGGAAAGAAAAATTAGAGATTAAGTCTTACCAGCGACAGTGTGGGAGCAACCTCTCAAAGTGAGGGGCTCCTTGTGCGCAGGGGGCCTTGGGGTTATATTAGTGAGTCAAGTCAAACCAGTGCAATTACCAGTTTTATCATGTCCGTCCTGTGCAAGTCCAGTTGCCATAGCTGTTATGCTCAAAAGTGTTTGGTAAAATTAGTTTTTTGATAAGTTGATAAATGTAAAAAGACTAAAAAGGACATGTTCATAAAATTTAAATAATAGTTTTAAATTTAAATATGTTTGTTTAAATATTAAAATATAAAATAATGAAATCAATATATTTTAATAAAATATAAAGTAAGAACATATATTTGAAAATATATAAAACAAAACAAAATATTTATAGTTCATAAAATTAGTTCATACAAAAATTAATGTTCAAACAAACAAATATCAAATTAAAATTATAACCAAATATATTGAAGAGAAAAGACCAAAATAATTTTGATTGGTAGGGATAAAAATGTCATTGATTTAAAATAATAAGAACAAAGATGAAAAAATAAATTAAGAAGCTACTAGCTTATTTTTGAAAAGCTACCTAATGTAACTTTTCAAAATAAACACTTATTTTAAGCTACTAGCTTATTGTGAAACCATTATCAAACCAAACTTATATTTTATCAGTAGCTTAAAATAAGTTATAAGTTTCTAAATAAGCTCTGCCAAACAGAGTCATGGATCGATAAATAAGCACAATAATCCACTTTCAGTCCCTTCATTCTCCAGAGCTCCTGAATAGCATAAACAATATGAAAATAGGGTGTATGAAATTTCTTGTTGAGCGACTTTTACAATGGCTACTAAAGAGTCACTTTCCATAGGCAGCTTCTTAAAACCCAAATGATGCCAGACTAGTGGAGGTGATGATAAATAATATATCCACAACTCTACATATAATATGAGTTAACCGCAATATATACCATCAACTCCAACCTGCTAAAATCCACTAATAATCTAAGTCGTCCTTGAATTGGTTATTGCACAAAATTCCTCTTCTAAGCTAGCCTAATGCACTCACATCTCCCTTCACCTTTATTGTTGAGTATGCAATTGAATTCCTCCAATAAACTACAATTTCTTGATCCTGTTGTAAATTTGGTACCATCTTCGCGTGGATGTTGTATGGTTCAAATCGCAAGAGAGAGCAAATACAAGTAAAGCAAAGAGAAAGAGAAGAACTCAGAAACCCTCTAAACTCATTTTATTAGATAACGGATGATATATATGCATGCATACACAATTATACAATAACAGTGGGAAAACTGTATCTAATCATGGGAGAGTAAAACTAAGGTAATGGCCACATAAATAGATATATTTATAACAGATCCAAACGTTGTTGATGTTTATCGAGGACCGGTTGTTATGTCATGAACCTGGGTTCTTGCAAGGATTGTGGATATAAAATTCTAAAATTATGAACATAAAATTCTAAAATATGAACATGAACTTGGGTTCACTTTGCAAGGTGGACCCGAGTCCATAGTATATTAGCATAATTTGCCATCAAGTACATCCTAAACTTCGTTTGCTTCAAACCAAACCACTTGTCTACTAGGAAACAACTGACTATCAGTGCAGGCAAGTCAAGTATTTCCTGACACAACTACTTTAATGTCTTCATGGAATCATACAGTACGATGAATCATATATATATTCCTAGGACGACAGTGTTGTAGCTGTATCACCTATACTTCGTACGTGGGTTTCATCGAAAATCGTACGAGCAGGCAGCGGGAAAGGGCGACCCTTCCCGCTAAGCAAAGCTCAACTTTTTTGCGTATGGGCGCTTTCGGTGACACTGTACACTACAATCGCCCAATGGGCTCTCACCATTAAAAGGCGAATGCGAAAAGGTTGCACAGTGATCCAACCTTTTTATAGTTGCAGTACTTTGTGTCAGTGCTTTAAACGCCTATTTGCCGTCTGATGTGTGTTATTTTGGACGACGCTTTTCTGCTCCCCAGATTTCATTGGCTCATCGTTGTTATATCATCTTATCCTTTGCACTTGAGTTCTCATTTGCAGATTGCATATACTCATTGAAGGGTCGTTAAGTTGCTGTCCAGTTCTGAGCTTGGTTTTGAATTGAATGAGCAGAGAAGGTAGGATTGTTGAAAATGAACAGGAATAATGCTGTGTTTGAGGTTACTCTCCAAAACATTCTTTCCACCATCAATCCCTTGAAAGAGGATTGGTCTAAGAGGTTTCAAGTCATTGATGATCTTCGAGCTGTTGTTCAGAGCATCCACAGCCTCAGAGGTATATACTCAAAACATGTTCTCTAGGTTGCCTTTTTTTTTTTTTTTGAGTGATGAGGAAAACTGTAGTCACTACTGAGAGTGTACGTGTATGGAGTAAATCCGCATTGTGACCTTAGCCAACAAAGGACCACAACTTTCAAAAAGATAAATCAACCTAGGTTGTCTTGGGCTTAAACCAATAAAGCCTATTGCTGATCGGCTTAAACAAAGAAGGCCAATAGGCCGTTCCCACTCCCCACTAGGAGTTGAACTTGTAACTTTGTTGTAACCATACCAAGCCCACAACCCAACCAACATTATTGGAGTTGTTGTAGACATCTTTGTTGTGGTTGAGGATGTTTTTTGATAGTTTCTGGTCCTTTTTTTTTTTTTTTTAAAGAATAGTTTCTGGTCTTAGTTGTTTGGTTTTGTGTAGTGAAAGTAGATGCAACTCTGTAACTGACAAAGGACCACAAATGGTAAACTGATATAGGTTGCTCAACTAAGAAGGCCAATAAGCTGCTTCCACTCCTCAATAGGAGTCAAACTTGTAACATTGTGATTGTTAAGTCAATAGTCTGATCAACTTGATTAGAGTTGCCTCTATGTTTACCCATTTTGTCTGCGAACATTATTTGTTGTGGTTGAGGATTTTTTTTTTTTTGTTTTGTAATGTGAAAGCAGATGCAACTGTGGAACCGTATGGATCTTTTGTATCTGATCTCTTCACAAGATGGGGAGATCTTGATATATCCATTGAGTTGACCAATGCTGCAGATATCTCACCAACTGCCATGAAGAAGCTCAAGGAAATTTTACTTCAAGATGTACTAAACGCATTGAGAAGTACAGGTATAACACTGCCAATTAAATGATGTGTTTCATCTTAACTAAAAAAACTGCTAATTTTGATATGTATATTAGTATATATACCTTTCATGGCATTGTAAAATTTTATAGGTGGATACAAGAAACTGAAGTTAATCCCCAATGCAAGAGTCCCAATCTTGATGTTTCATGGGAAGTACAACATCTCCTGTGATTTATCTGTAAACAATTTGGTTGGTCAGATGAAGTCCAAACTGCTGTACTGGATCAGCTTGATTGATACAAGGTTTCGCGACTTGGTTTTGCTGGTACGTTGGTTCAGTTCTCGACATGCCCCCTCACGTGAACCCACAACGTAACCATTATTTATATATATTATGCTTGTCGTGCAGGTCAAGGAATGGGCGAAGACGCACAACATTAACGACTCGAAACGTGGAACTCTGAACTCATATTCTCTCTGCTTGCTTGTCATCTTCCATTTTCAGGTCATTTTGCTTTCACTGCATTATATTCATCTGCTATCTGATCTGAGCATGGAGTATACATTGTGATCTGAGCATGGAGTATACATTGTGCAGACTTGTGAGCCTCTGATTCTACCTCCAATGAAAGAAATATACCCGGGGAATATGGTGGATGATCTTGATGGTATGGGTTGAATTAGTGCGCGTTTTCATCTTTTCCTAGTAATAAAAGTTGATGTTTTAGGGAATAATCTCAACCAAGTTGATCAGACTGTTGACTTGATAACGACAAGGTTTTGAGTTCAACTCATAGTGAGAACGGTCTATAAGCCTTCCTAGTTTGAACCAATCAACTATAGGCAACCTAGGCTGGTTACCATCAGATAGTGACTGACTGTGAGTTTCATCTGTTCATCACCTAGAAAATTCTTATGTAGGTGTGAGGGGCATTGCAGAGAAGAATATTGAAGAAAGATGTGCAGTAAACATCAACAAATTTGTGTCTGATAGGCTCAGAGTTCATAACCAAAGTTCTCTTTCTGAACTTTTCATCTCTTTCCTTACTAAGGTAACACTTGAAAACAGTAATACTGTAAGCATCTGAAGAATTTGTTGTTCTGACAATGGTGATGAGAGCTTACTAACGCTTTGGAACTGCAGTTTTCTGACATAAGTTCAAAGGCCTCCAAGCAATGCATCAATCCATACACTGGACAGTGGGAAGACCTAGAAGGCAACATGAGATGGCAGCCTAATAAATACTCAATCATTGTAATCTTCTTTCTTGATCTCTGTCTCTTGTGCAATTGAAGAACGCGTTTTGTTTCAACGAAAACTTTGAACTGATAGCAGGACTGCACATTTATATGGTCTTTTTTGGTTTGCAGATTGAAGATCCCTTTGAGCAGCCAGTTAATTCAGCAAGGGGGGTGAGCAGCAAACAACTTGCAAGGATATCAGAAACTTTCAAGACAACCTGCAATAAGCTTTCATCTCCCAATCAAGATCCAAGTTTACACATTTCTACTCTCGTGAGACCACGAGTGTCAAGATCCTTGGCGAAAACGCATACCAGAAGCCATGGCAACCATAGCAGAGAGGTCATCAAGGTTCAGACAAGTTCAGAGGGCAATGCAGCCATCCTTGGTTCCTCACAGCCTCAGTTTGAATGCAGGAGGCTCAACAAGCAGGATGGCGTAATGCCCAGACTTGCCCAGGCTCCTCCTGCTCGTGTGAAGGCAGGAAAACAGCCATCCTTGCAGCGCCAGTTTGATAGGCAGCCAAACAGTGTAATGCCTAGACATGCCAAGGCTCCTTGCGCTAGTGTGTACACAGTACAGAAGCCAAAATCTGACAAATGAAACACAGAATGGTTCTCTGGCCTACACTATATCTTTGAAGGGTGTGTTGAGCATATAATATATAAGATATAAATCTACAATCTCACTATCAGTTTAAACTTTTAGCTAAAACCAAATGGATGGTTTTGTATTCTACGTTTTTATGTGTTGTGAGGTTCCGTTTTCCCTTTATGTGTGCTCTTTTGTGGGGAATGACAAACAAATGCATTTATTTCAATTCTCTAGTTTTCTTTTCTCCAGTTTTCCATTCTTCATTCTCCATTTCTTGTTTTTCAAATTGAAAAAATGTATTTATGTACAGCAAAATGAAAAATCACTGCACATATGCATAATGAAATCCAATTTACAATTTCAAGGGACTTCACAATGATCATTTACTCTAAGCATGAAGAACTTTTAGGGTACTGGTACACCTAACGTTTTGTTATGAATTTCAAAAGCTCAAGAGCAGATAATTCATAAATCCCGAGAATTTTAAAAGCAGCAAGCAACTGAAAGGGGATAGCACAATCAAAAAAAAAAAACTTTATAGATCGGTTTTACAGAAAATCCAGATACAGACAAGAAACTATCTTATACGTTGCATGATGAAAAAAATTACTGTAGACATCTACAATGGACTATCCTAAGCAACAAAAGTGAACAAGTACCAACACAATTGAACCAAGGAATGTAATGCGTAAGATTATCTTACTTTAGCAATTGTCTTCTGTTGACTAACTGCATATGGAACTATCAACAACTGATCAGGCAATGGTATAATGGTTGTTAGTTTCTTCTTCTTCTTCGAGATTTCACTGTCCAATTTACTCGGTACTTTAGGCTCTCAAAAGGCGTTTTTCACAGGTCAAGATCCTATAGCTTGCATGAGGACCTTCTGATGTTTCTCGTAGATTTACTCGCCAACCCATAGCCTTCCCAACCTCCTGAAGTTCATCCATGACTGCGAGAGAGTCACGAATATATACTCGTCCGCCAGGCCTCAATATCCGATCCATTTCCAGCATGATGGTGGATATGTTGCATCTGATAAAGAAATCAAAGAAGATGACATCAAACTATAGGACTTACACCCTACAACGGGTATAACAACCTTGAACCACATATTACTTTCTATGTTGCCCATGTACCATTCATTCATCAGTTCCCAGTCCTTATATCACACTCTAAACTTAAATCTTCTAACTAATTAAACAGTATCTTCTCTGTTGCAAGTAAAGGCAAAGTAAAGATTACCTTTTTTGTTCAACGAAAAAGAGACCATTAGCATGCAAGAAATCATATGTTCTTGGGTATGTATCAAATGGTTCGCACCTGGAAGACAATACATCTTTGTTACAAAGGTAGCATCAAAGGTAGTTACTCAAATGTCACTAGCATATGTACAGAACTAAAGATCTAAAATTATCACTGCTATTGCACCCAAAAAATATCACTTCACATTGTCTACTTTGAACATTTCAGCATTTGAAATGATGATGCTGATATCCACTGTCTCACAGTAGTCAGCAAAACCCATATGTGTGTGTGTGTGTGTGTGCGTGTGCGCGTGTGTTGGCTAGCTCGGGAAAGTAGAAAGGGGGTAGTTGATGGTGGATGCAAATAAGACCATTAACAAAAATACTGCCAGCCAAGTGCCCTCCACCCCCTGGCAGGTAGACAGCTTATACAGCTCTTAAATTCTTACCAGTCATGCATAACTCCAAGAAGTCCACGGTCATATATAACAGGTAAAGTGTTTAGTCCACTCACTGGAACAACATTGAGAACCCAGCAATCAAACTTGTGTTCAATCAGTGCTGCAGCAAATCTGTTGGAAGAGAAATTAAAGCGGCATTCTCTTAAGCTTATTTCTCATCAGAGGAACTATGACTGATGAGATGAAACGGGAGAAAGTAAAGAGGCGAAGAATTACCCTCCAAAGCCAGCTCTCATGTCCAACACGTTTCTAAGTTTGAATTTCTTCCAACGCAATGCGTGGACATAGCCTCCAATTATTTCAGCCCAATATTTCAATTCTGCGGTGAAAAGCTCTTTTCTAGATATATAGGCATCAAGTTTTATACTTTGCAGCCTATCTGGGGGATTTTGAAGGCGTGCAGGCCAATTGGTTACATTTGTACCACCTCCATCCTCGGGCAATCGTGTAATACAAACTTTCAAATCAACATACCTAAAAATGAACATGAAACAGAAATCCCAATGACCTAAACTATAGAACCTTACAAACAATATGTACGTCACTTAATGATATTGAAACAGAAATCTTATTTGCAATAAAACATGACGTGTAATGCAAATGAATTATGCTAATTATCAGGAATCAACTTAAGCTAGTGAGCTTGGCGGAGAAGTATACCAGACATCGTCCGGATCATCATCTGGATCACATAATGGTGGTTTGCTCCCTTCCTCCCGGTTTAAATAGCAGCTGTTGTTTAAGGGCTTCTGCCATATTGCAATATAACCCTCCTTCTTTACAAGTTTCCAGCAAAGACTATTCGTAAGATTAACCATCTCTGGTATTTTAAAAAAAAAATCAAATGTCAAAATTCAATTTGGCAATTTCTCAGAGCACTTTCCCCAAGTACCAATAACTCTAGCTTTCCCACTGCAAGGAGTCGAGTTTTAAACTTTCAAATGGCAATCATTTTAATTATATTTTACTGCATATAACTATATATTTGATGCCAAATAAGGAGATAATTGCAAATTCAGGTTAGCAATTGTTGTAGAAGTGTACAAAAGCAAAGAGGCAGAATTAGAATAGGTGAAGCTTATTGAAATGACTCCCCATAACTCCCAACAGATAAGAATTTCTCTTTTTTCTCTTTTTTTTTGGGGTGTGTTTTCTTTTTCGCAAAGAAAGAGATAACATGAGAAATGCAGATTCGGGCAGTTTACCTTCCCATTGCTCTTCTAAGATTGGCTCATGTTTATAAACAGGTTGTGCAGCCCAAACAAAATAGCCTCCTCCGCGAAGCATCCGGTTGACCTCAAGTAGCAAAATACCATCTTTTCATGAAAATGCAGCAAAGGAAGGGATTAGTTCATGACAATAAAAATTCCCCCCATCCTATGTTCATGGCCTTAAAATAAAAAAGAAAATGAAAAAGGGAAATGAAGACATATAGAGCTGCGTAATATTCTAAAGCTGGCACATATATTTCAAACTTATAGGGTAATCAATTAAGTACATAGACAACTTCTGGATATAAATTCTTTCTTATTTGAGAACCTCAGCACTATAAATGTTGTACTGTTGCTAGTAACAAAGCTAAGAGACTTCAGAATACTAGTCTCAAAAGATGGAGGCCAAAACTATCATTCTTCACACAGAAACCAATAAACTTGTATTGCACACACAAATGCAGGGAGTTGGCTGATCATTATATATTAAATAAATAAAATATCCACTACCATGCATTTCTCGTCACAATTCTCCGCAAAATATAGAAGTATATAACTCATAGTCATTGCTAAAAGATTATCATTAATCAGAAATGCATAACTTAGAAACATACCATCACGAGTCCAATTTATCCTGCACCTTGAACAATGAATCAACTCAAATGATTGACTTGGATATAATAATCGCTTTGTTGCAAAAGCAGACACCATGGCAGGTACACCACGCTCAAGTGCAAACTGAATCTGATTTTCATGAACATCTTTTGGGGCAACTGAGAGGGTGAGCACATTCCGTGATAGCAGATAAGCACCAAAGCTTGCCACTCCACAACCAACATCCAAAGCAACTCGTGTATGACGACCAAATGCAATTTCAGGGACCATCTAGAGCACAGATCCCAAATAAAACATCAAGAATCTTAAATATCAACTTTTTTTCAAACTGGTTGCTGAAATTCAAAAACCTATGTATCACCTCTTCAATCTGATTCAAGTACTGATCTGCCCCATGGATGAACTGAGTGCCACCTCCAGGAAACTTGAACTTATCCTTGTCTATTGTAATCCAATTTTGACCTCCTTTATCTTCAACTAGGCGTGCATGTGGAACATTGCTGAACCAAACCTGCATTGTAGCACAGAAGTAAAATGTATCAAACATATGCCATGAGGAATTGTTTTCTTTAGTAACAAATCCTCCCAACTATACAATTAACCATTTCTATCAGCCATATGCCAGTATACATTACTTATTACAGTAACAAAGAACTTGAAAACAATCATATATACCAACAATAAAGGCACTAGATGGGAACAACTCCAACCAAGTTACTCAGACTCTGTAAAGTAAAGACAAGGTTATAAGTTCGACTCCCGGCAAGAGCGGCCTACTAAGCTTCTTGATTTGAGCATGACAACTATGGACAACCTAGACTAATTTAACTCCTTGTGGTCCCAGGATCACAAGGCGAGATTTATCCAATGCACGTAGTGGCTGCGGTTTTCCTAATCACTAAAAAATAAGTAAATAGAAATAAATGCACTAGATTTATTTTTTCTGGTAGAAGTATAACACCTCATCGCGACTTCTGGGCCATGGAATTGGAGTTCGGTAACCTCTAGGAGCAGGAACCAAGCAATTCAAGCCCTTATCTTTGTCCGGGCAATGCCGCTCGAATTTCTCCCCTTTCTCGGTGGATTTCAATTGCTTGATCGCCTCCACATTGTCCAAGCAAGGTATATACTCTCTGAAGCTACTGGAGCACAGCGCGAACTTGTTAACCCTAATACTCCTAGCTCCTCCACTTCCCTTCGCATCCGTCTCGTTATCTTGCCCCCAATTGTCCACCACGTCCGGATCAAACTTTCCCACCTCAAAATCCGCCGACATTACTCCATTCTCATCCACCACCCCCATTCTCTGTAACGCAGGAGGCGGCGGCGGAGGCGGCGGAATTGCATCCCTCCGCTGCTGCTGTTGTTGATTCCCGTCGTCTTTGCGTTCCTTGCCGTTGTCCGAAACGGTGTCGTTTATCATGGAAGCTAAATCGAACGTTTTATTGGCATTAGGGGAGAGCGAAACGGCGGCACCGACATCGGCGACGGAAGGAGGAGAGTGGCCTTGGCGGGAATCGAAGAAGACGAGCGGCTGCTGTTGGGCGTCGGACCAGTGCTTGCCGAAGTAGAAGAAAGCGACGGCTAAGAATGTGAAGGCGGCGATTTTTATGAGCGTTGTGGATTTGAATAGATCCCCATTGCCCATCCCCGTCATCTCCCCTCAATTCGAGTCTACATACACACTCAAATCTCTCGCCAGCTGCTCTTGTTTAGATCTGGGTCTGGGAGAATTGTGGATAGAGAAGACGCCTTTTACTCCACACAGTTTGTGAAGTGGCTTAGACGGTGCTCTGGAGCTTTACAGTTTTTAGTGGACACAGGGGAATACTTTTAACAGCGAGCTATTAATAGATGATTGGATTGAATATTACTATATTAGATGATGATTGAGGTTGGATTGAGATTAGTAGAGAGACGATGGAAGTTGGATTTTTCTGCCTAGATGAACATGGAAATATTTTTAACCCGTCATCAATTTATTGTAGAGTGTTGAGGATTAAACTCACAATTTATGAAGAGATAAATTATGATAACTTAATTGATCAGAAAATAAATATTAAATTCATACTGGAATCATGTTTCACTTATTAGTAATTACGATCACCCCTATTTTCCTAACCAAAAAAAAAAAATTGACCATTCATTTTCCACACTTAATCATGTAATGTATCACATTAAGATTTTAATTCGTTTTTCGCAATTTTACTCTCAATGAAATGGGGAATTTGTAACTCCCCTTTTAGATTTTTGGACCGTTATTATTCTTTACAAATTGAGACCTAGCTTAGCTTGTATTATTCTAACAACCGGTAAGAAGCACTTTAATATACGATCACACAAAGTATTTGAGAATCATTACACCTAAGACCAACTTAAATTCACCAAACTAAGGTTCATCTCTTATACTGATTGTGGACTTGTACAATAATATTAATAAACTTTTTTTTGGTATCAAACTTGACCCTAACTTCCTAGCACGCATTCCCATCTGTGTCGCAACTGATTAAGCTACGTGTCCGATGCATGGATAACCGTCTTCAGTCGCCAAACTTACTTACTCATGAAAACATTTCGGCCACTCAGAGTATCTCTAACCCATTAATACTAAAAATCTCTACTAAATGTCAAATCAAAAAAAATATTCTCAGCATATTTTTACATCAAAATTTATTCATATCCAACACATTACACCAAAACACCAAATTTTTACATCAAATGTTATTCTACACTAAAATAATATGATTTCTCTATTTTTAAAATTTTATTAATTCAAATTTAATTAGTTTAATATAAAATATAATTTGTGATGTAACTAATAATTTTTTTGTAACATTATTTGTATGTTGTTGTTATGTTTCAATTATTTTAATTTTTAATTAATTTATATTTAATATTAGTCTTGTTTTAATCGTCTTATTAGATTTTTTAAATGATATAATTTATTTATAATAATATAAGATTCATGTTTAATTATTTAACAAAAATATATAATACATAAAAACAAATTAAAGAATACAAAAAAAAAATTAACAAATAAAAACAAGGGGCAAGGCATGAATAAAAAATTACGCATAAAATGGCGTGGATGAACATTGTTGTGCCATATTTGGCGCAACACTATTCATCAACACCAAATTATTTGGTGTTTGGCGCTACATTTGCAGTCGGTTGGAGCACGATTTGCCATTTTGGTGCTACCTTAGAGATGACCTCAACAACCTATAAAGTCATTTCTAACCCATACTACACCAAAACACAAAATTTCTCAACCAAATGTCACATTAAAAAGAGTATTATCAGTATATTCTCACGTCAAGTTTTATTCGTCTCCAACCCACTCACATCAAAACACCAAACATCAAACTTCTACACAAAAATAATTTAATTTCTCAATTATTAATTCGAATTTAATTAGTTTAATATAATTTAGTTCGAACTTAATTAGTTGAATCAAACCGTGAATTTGAAAATATTTTGATAAAATGGAAGGAAGTGGGAGCGGACTACGAAATTATTTATTTTATTTTATTTTTTAAAATTGTGTTGTATTTTCTAATATCAATATTATGGTGTATGTAACTATGTATTTTAATTTTTATTATGTTCTACTTATGTTTGATGTCTTTGAAATTTTAATTAATATATATTCAACATTAGTCAGGTACCGATTGTTTCAATATGATCTTTAAAATGGTATAATTTATATTTAAAAATACAAACTTTAAGTATAAGTATTTACCAAAATAATAAAGTTTTATATAAAACAAGTAAGGATAATTTGAAAGTATTAAAAGAAGCAAGGGCAAAACGATGCATTTTTCCCTAGATGAATGCGGCACTATTCATAAACGCCAAATAATTTGGCATTTTGCCGGTGCGATGCCATCCCTTGGAGCTCAAGAAAATGGCGGAATGGCAAAATAGCGTCGTTTTTTGATGATTTGGTGCCTTTTGGAGATGCTCTAACACTAGTCACGAGGGCTGTGAAAGTAAGAAGTACTAAGTAAGTCAAGGATGAAAAGAGTGATCAAAGTTTGGCACTTGAGACCTAGTAATTATTCACCTTGCATGCAACCAAACAAGTATCTACTATTGAGACATTTGATTGAACAAATGTTGATAATCACAAGATTTCAAATTCAATTTGTTGTTGGAGTTGATTTGAGCAATTAATTATAAAAAATTTATGTTAATTTATCCTTTTATGATTCTTTATTGATTATATAATCACAATGTGAACTTCACAAACAGTTAAACAAACTCTCTCTCGTAAATCGAAGGCTCAAGGTGTTTCGCTAGTATGGGAACATATCAACAAATGCACGTGGCATGACTAAACAAAACAAGGCGGATGCTCAATATGGACACTCAATAGGTTAGGACATGTGATAAATCAATGTGGGCATATGACGGTCAATTGATCGAGATGTGAGTGGTTATGAATAGCTAATCACAATATTTACCGTAAATTATCTTGATTATATTCTCAATTTATTGTAAAAATACTCAATAAGAGTTAATTTTATTGTTGGTCATAAATTTATAAGTGTTAGTTAATTTTTAGTGTTTTTTATTAGACCATCTATATTGATTCTAGTATTATTATGGCATGACCAATTTAGTCATCCGTTTATTTTGCCGTTCAACATCGGTTAAATCGAAATCAAATTAATAATTTTACTATAGTCAAGGGACTAAATTGGTAATTAATTTTCACTGAAATGATCTTTTGACTATAGTGAAATTATCAATTTGGTCTCGATTTAACAGATATATAACAATATAATAAACGGAGGTAAAAAATGATTAAAATTTTCAAAATCGATGATTTAATTGGACACGAAAAATTATTGAGAACCAAATTGATAATTTTGCAATAGTCAAGAGACCATTTTGATAATAAACTCTGAAAAAAATAAATTTTTACATCTTTTATTACGTTAAAAATCATTTAAACAAATAAATTAGGCATAAAAATAACGTCTAAAATGAAGTGTCACTGTCGTTTACCACCGCAATCTCCACCTGTTTTTGTTCAGCGCCCGACTCTGCCACCTCAACCCGCCGTATAAATATCTATTCATCTTCCGTCACCGGAATTCCGTGAGTGACGCTTCGGTTCGGAGTTCCGGCAATGAGATGAGCGCGAATTACGACGAATCGTGCTCCAGGTCGATCAACGAGACGGTAAATGGGTCCCACCGTTTCACAATCCGGGGTTACTCCCTGGCCAAGGGCATGGGTTCCGGCAAGTATATCGCCAGCGATACTTTCAGCGTCGCCGGCTACGATTGGGCCGTTTACTTTTACCCCGACGGCAAGAACGCCGAGGATTCTTCCGTCTACGTCTCCGTCTTCATCGCGCTCGCTAGCGACGGCGCCGACGTCAGGGCTCTGTTCGAGCTCACACTGTTGGATCAGTCCGGGAAAGGGAAACACAAAGTGCATTCCCATTTCGACCGGTCCCTTGAGGGCGGGCCTTACAGTTTGAAATACAAAGGAAGCATGTGGTATGCCTTTTTGTTTACCTCTACCTCTTCATGCTTTCTCCATGTGTAATTGTTGATTGTATTCGTAATTCGGTGGGTCGAATTAGGGTTTTACAATCGAGTTTCTGACCACAATAGGCAAAATTCTACAAATTATACCATGGACCTTGCATTGTGTACCATAGTCCAAAAATAACCTTAGATTCTGTATAGAATTTATAGTTGACACATTTTGTACTTGCAATTGATAGTTTATGTAATATTATGCATTAGTAATTATAAGTTATTTGTTTACACCTATAGAAACTTAACTGTAGGTACAAAATGTGTAAACTGAAGGTACAGAGAGTTCACAATGCAATGTTTGCGAAATTTCCTAGCCCCAGAGCTTCACACCCCGGCTCAGATAGTTGAAAGTAAATCACGGTGACTCAGTGACCCATTAGGTGGGAGTACTAGAGCCCACTTCCTTCGCCCCAGGCCCCATACCCTTGTCCGGATAGTGAAGGGGTAAATTATGGTTACTCAGCAGTCCATTGGTGTCCACAAAGAGCCTAACTCACACACTGCCACCCATTAGGTTTTACAATGGAGTTTCCGGGCCTGCCAAGTCATAGTCTTTTTGCTCCTCAAGTAATTCGGGGATTCTGTTAATTTGCGGTTTTACATTGTGTCGTTTCCTCAGGAAACTAGGCTGATCACACATTGATCTTGTAGAAGAAAAATCAATAGAGTTTGGGAGAGCTTAAGACTAAATGCCCAGGCATACTGTGTCCAAAAGCACCCTTTGACCTATTCTTCTTATCACTCATAAGATTATCTAATTCCTTGTACTGCAGGGGCTACAAACGTTTTTTCAAGAGAACAAGCTTAGAAACCTCTGACTATCTGAAGGATGATTGCCTTGTCATGAACTGTACTGTTGGAGTTGTCAGAACTCGTGTTGAAGGGCCAAAGAAATATAGAGTTTCTGTTCCTGCTTCTGACATGGGCCAAAATCTGAAATACTTGATGGATTCAGAAATTGGCTGTGATATAGTTTTCCAGGTTGGAAAAGAGACATTTAAGGCTCACAAGCTGGTCCTTGCTGCTCGTTCTCCTGTATTTAGAGCCCAATTTTTTGGCCTTATTGGAAATCCTAATACAGAGGAAGTAGAAATTCAGGATATTGAACCGTCTATATTTAAGGTGATCACGTTTTTCTTAGTATATTATGTATCATTGTATCTTCTCCTCTACTTTTAATAGTGTCGTTCTACTATCCATTTAGATTTTCTTTGCATAATGGTCATCAGGAATCAAATATTTAGGTATACTTTTATCTATTTGCAGGCTATGCTTCAGTTTGTCTACTCTGATCAGCTTCCTGATTTACTTGAAATTACCGGCTCAACAGCAACAATCATGTTGCAGCATCTGTTGGCTGCAGCTGACCAATTTGGTTTAGATAGGTTGAAACAATTGTGCGAGGCAAAATTGTGTGAGGGAGTAACTGCTGATACAGTGGCAACAACTCTTTCATTGGCTGACCAGCACGGATGTTCACAACTCAAGGCCATCTGTTTGAAATTTGCAGCTACAAACTTGGGAGGTGGGTGAAATCTGTTGATGTGAGCAGTCCAATGTTTCAGGTTATGTATTCTATTTTTTTTTTTTTTTTTAAATCTGTTTCTTCACTGACATCAAATTTAGTACATGTATGACATTTGCAATTAAAAAAAATTGTTTTTAAGAACTCATAAATGCAGTTGAGATGACTGTGATCCAATTTAACCAAAAACAGGATCATTTTAACTACCAATTTGAATGGCCCTGAGCAAACTGATAATTGGGTTAGAGTGTTAGACCTTACATTGATTACTCTGTAATTGCACAACTTCATTTGATAAACAGCTTGGAGTCTAGCTATTGAGACATTAACCGATCACATCTGGTAATCTGGTATTGTCATATATGCACTATGAATCCTATGATGTCAATATATATGATCGTCAGTTGGTTTATTGTGTTGATAAAGATTGAGGTAATGCAGGAAAAGACTTCTGTAATTTGCTTGCTTGTTAATGTTCAAAAAAGGGCATCAGATTTTGGAGTTTCTTAATTAAATCGGATGGGCAACCTCTATGTAACTCGAATGTAAAACTCTACTTGTTTGTGGTGGCATTATGCTTGCTCTATTATCCATTTGATATCTGCATTTATGTTGGAAGTATGATAGCTGAGCCTGTGCTATTGGGTTTATGCCCCCTCATGGTTTATAAATGGCTCTTTCTTGGTTTAAAGGGGGGTTATATCTTTCGAGAAAAATACTCTGGGTTGTACCTTAGGTGCACAATGCACTGCTGTCAGCCTGTCACTTAGACTATGAATTACATGGTGTACTTCTCCAGGTACTAATTATTAGATCACAAAAGGCTTTTCATCCTGTAGTGCTTAAAGTGATAAACCTTAAACAACCAAATAAAATAAATACAAATTTTAAAATCAATTGCATGCATTTGGAGTCGGGTTGCTTGTCATTGCATGTTGATTCTTTATGTAATTGAACATCCTCTACTGCATAATGTGATTGTCATGATTGGCTTGGTATTACTCTTACAATGGGTTGTGATTACATTCAGATCTTTTTTAAATGTATTCAAGTTTGGAATTTGCTGCTCAATCTATTCACTTTTCTTTTTGGGACACATCATCTTTGGTATGGAGTAATTATTTGCACAAGAACCAAGCTCATATTCTTAGTCCTGAACAAAGGCTCACCCTTGAATCTCTTATTCTCTTCACCCTTAGGTTCTCATTTACTTTTTCATTCATCTCATATTCCATGTTATTAAATCTTGAATTCTTGATCGACAGTTGTTATGCAATCAGAAGGGTTCAGGCATTTGGAGGAGAGCCGCTCCTCAGTCTTATCTGAACTGTTGGAAACCGTTGCATCAGTTGATGAAAAGGCGGTTCTGATATCTAGTAAGAAGAGGAATAGCAGTAGTATATTTGGAATAGATCTAATAGCCAATGGTGATGCAGCGGAATCTGTTATTCGTAATTTTAGGCACTTGCGAAGGCGGACGTGATTGCCCGTTATGTTTCAGTGAAATCTGGCCCTTACAAGTTGCACATAATGTCATTTTCCTGTTTATTTGTATGTCAAGATGAAAGCTTTAATAGTGATTGTATGGTTATCAAGTTATGCTATCATCTAGGCTAGGCTCCAAGATCATGTTTGTCAATGTATGCATATGCAGTCTCTCGTGAAATGGTTTCTGATAGAATCACTTTAATTAGTTAAAAACATGTTTCTATTACATGGAATATGATTTTAGAATTGTGTTACATACTCATTGATGTCTCAGGTTCTAGCATTGTTAATAATGCTTTGGTTTATGAAAAAGCCCAAAATTTTTACGCCAATGTGAACTAGGAATGAAACTTCCTTTTTAATCTTAGTTAATAAAAAATTACATGAGGTAAATCAGTGAACGGATTTTAGTTAATAAAAAATTACAATGAGACAAACCAGTTTAAATCCATAACAACGATTCTGAATAAAAAATTACAATGAGGAAATTCTTAACGATTCTGTTTGAGTCATGGTGTAAAAATGTTACTAATATTTTATTTAAGAGAATTTGTCATAATTGAAAAAATCCGTATAGTGCCTGTTGAGACTAAGTTCAACCAAAAGTGAATATGTGCGTATGTACTTGGTATAACCATGTTAGTCGTACCAATTTTTTTAATTATATCCGATACAAATAAGCCAAGTAAAAAAATTTCCTATAACTTCATGAATGCCAAATATGAATGACTCTAAATCAATTGACATGTAGAATAATAGCATTAATGAAAAATTTATAAGCATAAAATCTTTAGCTGGGGTCATGAATACAACTTATCCGCAAGCCCAGAAAAGTACAAACAACATAAACTACTGAAGATTGAAGAAAATTAACACAGCAAATTCTGTTGTCCTTTGAACCAAAACTTCAAGCACTGGAAATTTTCCTGTAGAAATTGCCCTAGTTTGATCTAGGGGTGGCCCACTCAACTCGAAGAATAAGATTATCATACCCATAGCCATTCAGTTTGTTGATTGCCCTCTGAGCATCTTCTTTGTTTACAAAATTGACAAATCCAAAACCTCTGCTCACTCCAGTCTTCTGATCAATAGCAACATAGACTCGAGTCACAGCACCAAAAGGTCTGAAAAGCTCCATCAAGTCAGGTTCTCGGGTATCCTCTGATAAGTTGGTCACACGGACCGAGTTCTCATCATTCCTGCGTCTCATGTCTGTTCCAGCAGGTCTCTCAGCGCCCGACCTCATGCTAGGAGGAACATAAGCTCCTTTAGTTGCACCAGGAGGCATGCTAGCATCGGACATTGGTGGTTTGTCAACAAAAGTGTCAGTCTGTACGGCAAGATCCTTGTAAGGGCACTTAGATGTCCAGTGATCACCTTTCTTGCCACAAGTCCTACAAACCATCAGAACAGCACCTGGTTTATTAAGAGCAGACAGTGCATCTGCAGCCTTGGCCTCTTCAGCTTTGGAACCTGTAATCAGCACCGGGATTTTGTCAGTTAGCATAAACAGCATCCAAAGTAAATACATCACTGCAAATCATTGCAAAACGATACACAAATCGATATGTTCTCAAGGGAAAGAACACAATTACCACTTCAATTAATCACTCCCAACAAAATTAGGACATTATTATTGCACAAATCAACTAGATTAGTTACTTTCTATTACTAATAGTTATGTACAACATACCACCTTGTATCAACAGTATGATTAACATTAATCCTTTAAAACCCTAACTGGTAAGAGGAAACACAATGTCTCAGTTCAAAGAACCCTAAATCCTTAGGATAATGAAAATCATAGTATAAGCTTATTCTTTTATACTAAACTGATAAATTTGGATTGTTGAAACTGAAACTGCAGAGAAATTTAGTAGTTTTTCCTATACAAAAGCCCTAGTGCAGTTACTCTTAAAACTTTAATGTATACTTCAATAAAAGGATAATTCATCAAAACATTGCTCAAAATTAATCATAACCTACACTACGCCAGACCAATCGCCATAAAGTACAATTTTCCCCTTCAATTCATACAAAAAATCACATATTTGATAATGAATACACCCGAAAAGCATCAATATATACACACACAGAGAAAAACACGTCGATGAGAATGAGAGATTACCAGGGGCTCGGGGCCTTTCAAGCAAGATCTCTTCGGTGGAAACCATGGTGAGTCTGCTTCCGACGTCCTCACGAACAGCATCGCCGAACTTGGGCCAGGAGCGGCGTTCGATCGCCCGTTTACTGAGGCGCGCCTTGGCGAGCTTTCGCACACGAGTCGTGGTGGTGATCTTAACCTTATTGCCCTCGTCGCTGAACTTGTACTCAATCACCTTCTTGATGCCGTTCTCGTCCGGGCCGATGGTCTGCTTCGGCGGGAGGAGAAAATCGAGGTCCTCGGCGTCGTCTTCCTCCAGCTCCCCCCATCGGAGCTTGCTCGCCGGCTTCGAAAGGGAATCGGTAGTCATGGCCGCCGGAGCTATAGAAATCTGGTATTCAACTGGCCGAGTATGAGATTGAGATTGTAGGTTTTGAATACTTATATCTGCGTTATGGGCTCAACTTAATGGGCTGGCCCACATATGTATGGGCTGATAATAAATGGGCTTTCCTCCATACGCATTAGGCAAGAGATATGGTGGTTTGGAAGGCTTTCCTAAGTTCAAAGTTTAATTTTGTTAATTTTTTTTCTTTCTTTCCTAAGACATATAAATCGTGTATAAATACTCCTTTAGGGAACATTGAAACGGGTTCTGAAATCAATACTCTTGTAATTACTCTGTCAATTTTCTCTCCAATTATTTTTTACTACCTCGTGGTCATGAAACCCGACAGTGTCATTCTTGTCCCCATGACATTGATCTAGTGGATGATAATACTCATTTAAGACTTGCTTTCAGTGGCATGGTGGGGATTCGATTCACGCCAAGAACAATGAGAATTTGAGTTTGTATTAGACTCTTTATGAGTAAAAGTGTATAATTTGGTGTTAAATTAACTCAATTTACCTCATGGGTATAGAGTGGATTTATGAGATCTAAAATATAATATCATGAAGCCATAAAATATTGTTAAACAATGATTTTGTTCTACTCAAATTCATTAGAAAATGAATTCCATGAACCAAACATCATAAATAAATATTTTCTTCCATTGTAAAGAAAACAACTTCCATAGAAAAAATTTCCACCCAACCAAACATCCCCTTAGATGTAGATATTCCCCTTTTTTAACTCATAAATTAGGTGTTATGGAATTGTACCTAGTTTGGGGAATCTAATCTCTGATATTGTCTCTTCAACTAATTCAATTTTGACCAGGTCCACCATGTGGCAAATCTGCTGGCATTCAGGTTTTCTCATTTTTGCTTCAACATTAATGAATTTTACTTACCTACTGCCTAATTGTTTGGTTTTGAAAAGGATTTGACTATTCTTTAAATAAATATATGAATTTAGGGTAGAACCGAATTGAGTAGCAAGTGTTCGGAGATCGAGTTCTTCCAATTAGAGTCTAGTCAAAATTTGAATATTTATATATGAATTTAGGATTTGAGTGAGGCTTTGGATCAACAGTATGAGATTGATGGATTGTCACCAACAAATCACTTTTTAATTTTAATATTTATAATTGATTAAGAGACGCTAAGATAATATGTCGAAATAAAAATGATCAATAAATATTAATCTCGAATTAATTGAAACTTAACGTAGCTATATCGATGATCAAATGCTTGAAAATTTCTCTCTTTTGGGAAGAAGGTGCAAATGCTTGAAAGCTTCTCCCTTTGGAAACTTCTTCCTTTAGTACACATTGCAAGTACCATTTTTAGGAAACATAATAACTTGTGCCCGCAGGTTTCCTTTTCAGCTTTATCCTTGAATGGGTTCTCTTCCCCTATGATCCTTCTTTCTTTTTGTTTCTGGTGTCAAAGAAATGTTTGTTTCTGGTGTCATTGCAAATGATGTTTGAGCATGTGAAATTTGCAGAACTGCAGAGCTGCCAATAATGTCCATTGCTAGAAGTTTCCTCTGATCTATAATGTGTAAAGGTTACAAGTCTTAGGTAACTATAATTATGTTTCAACAATATGTGATCAATAATTATGTATCAAACTTAAAGAATTGACGAAAAAGTAATCCAAGTTGACTCGAAATGAGTAGTTAAGTAGGTGAAACATGATTCTAGTATTTACCTATAGAGATCACAATTTTAATTTGTCATGCAATTTTATTTTATGATATTATGATAACAAGTGTATAGTGGGTCAAGGATGTATCTTAAAAAATTAAACATGTCACATACAAAGCAGACATATAATCCTACTTAAAATAACGTAAATATTATTATTGTTTTAAAATAATAATAATAATAATAAGCAATTGGTACTCATAGTAGTACCCACATCAGGTTGGGGCAGGGTGGACGGTAAAAAAATCCACTTACTATGGGGACGTGGTCTCGTAGATGGAGTGGTGGAGAAGGTATATAAGAATGAATTAGTGATGGATTGGATGTAATCAGTAATCACCCCAATCTACTTATGACTTATTGTTATTTGTGTTTACCCATGATCACGAGTTTGATTTTTACTACTACTATCTTGATTAAACTCATGCAAATTTGACATTGTATCTTATAAAAAAAAAAATCTTAAAATATTTATATAATTTTTTTTTATTAGAATTACCTAACCCCTTAGCAAACACTTCGCTTTCATGTAGAGTTTTCCACGGTGTCATTTTATCAGCATCATATTAGCTTTTCTTCCGAATAAAAAACATGAATCCCATCCCACGTGATTCATTTTTCGTAGCATATGGTTATACTTTTGGGGTTTTTTTTTTTTTTTTTGGAAAACCAAATGAAACTCCATTAATTCAAATCCGAAATTAGAGTATTACAAATGAAAATAGGAGGGTCCGGAGACCACTCCGAGCAACCAGCCTGAGAAGCAGTAGCTAACAAGTGGACAACCTGATTCGCGGATCGCTTAACAAAAACTAAACTACACTGAGCAAACATGCTCATTAAGTTTTTAATATTTGCTAAAATGAGATGAAAGGAAGATTCCCCAACATTTGAATGGAGACTCTGAACGACCTGTTGAGAGTCGGTCTCAATAATAATACTGCCTTGAGTGTGCGATCTGAGCCAGTTTAGTGACTCACGAATTGTCAACGCTTCTGCCTCTCTTGAACTGAATATGCCTCTCCAGTTTGCACCTCTGGCTGCCACGAAAAGCCCTTGGTCATCCCTCAGTACACAACCTACTCCCATGCAACCGACTTCCATATTGATAGCTGCATCCACATTTAGTTTGAGGAAGCCTTGTTGCGGCTTTTTCCACTGTTCATTTGTCGAGATAGGCTTCGTGTTGTGACTTTCATTTGGGTTATAGTTGCATTTTATTAATGGTTTTCAATTTTTTTAAAAAATTTTTTTCTTTAACTTTAAAAATTGTTATACTTTTAATTCAAAATATTAGTTTCAAATGCAATAAGCTGAGCGTCAAGGAAAATGTTTCCAACCAATTTGGTCAAACTATTAATTTAGTAACAACAATATTTCAAGTTCAACTCTAGTGAAGCTGTTTATTAATCCTTTTTAGTTGGCTATGATCACAAGTTTCACTGCTTCACCCAGAATAATTTAGTTCTTAATATTAGACAATAATATGATTTATCCAAAAATATATATATAAGATTATAGTTTGTCATTAAAAGTCATGAAAATCTAACATCTTTTTTTCTTTAAAAAAAAATTAATTAATTTCTTTTAATGGACAGACAATAAAGAATTGCTCGTATGTATATGATAAACCTTGGCGTGCTAAAGATTAAAAGAAGCCACCGACACCAAACGTCAACGCAAACTATACATGTTGGGGTATATACCAATAAACCTTAATTTAATTGGTGTATAGTGTTTAATTTGTTATTCTCCCACGTACGCTCCACATTCAATTTTTATGTAAGACTTATTGTACTTTTTTTTTTTTGAGTACTATCGACTCTGTTACAATATAGTATATATTCATAGTTACTTTTCAAAACCAAATGAAGCACAAAAAGAATCAATATCACCTCCACTAAGGCTCGAACCCATCCCCTCCACTTTGGGGTGCAATCGAGTGCCACTAGACCACAAAATCTTTGGTGTTTATTGTACTTAGTTATCATTCAAGTTTTATTGAAAGTTGGCATGCATGCTTTCATTAAATTTGATGTTAATTAAACCTAACAAATTGCGACCGTAGATCAACAAAGTCAAATTTTATATGTACATTTCTAATTAAAACTGAATTAATTTCAAAGTGAAGTAAAGTATGTGGGTGCATTTTGAGTCAAATATGAAATAAATTCATGATAGTAGAGATTAGAGAGATTGATTTAATTGAGAGGATTATAATTTTGAAGGTAGTAAATAATGTTTTGAATACTGATGACTTTGTGATCTAGTAATATGAAGTAGCTCTCGGATCATGAGTTTGAGCCTCAATGGAGATAATATTAATTTTTTCCGATTGAGTCAAGTAGCATTCAAACAAAAATTTTGAAATTTAGTTGTTGAGATTCCTTCTTTACAACAACAATAGTATTGCT
>NC_044927.1:25026106-25036217 GCF_003576645.1 Ipomoea triloba
TATTAGCTTTTCTTCCGAATAAAAAACATGAATCCCATCCCACGTGATTCATTTTTCGTAGCATATGGTTATACTTTTGGGGTTTTTTTTTTTTTTTTTGGAAAACCAAATGAAACTCCATTAATTCAAATCCGAAATTAGAGTATTACAAATGAAAATAGGAGGGTCCGGAGACCACTCCGAGCAACCAGCCTGAGAAGCAGTAGCTAACAAGTGGACAACCTGATTCGCGGATCGCTTAACAAAAACTAAACTACACTGAGCAAACATGCTCATTAAGTTTTTAATATTTGCTAAAATGAGATGAAAGGAAGATTCCCCAACATTTGAATGGAGACTCTGAACGACCTGTTGAGAGTCGGTCTCAATAATAATACTGCCTTGAGTGTGCGATCTGAGCCAGTTTAGTGACTCACGAATTGTCAACGCTTCTGCCTCTCTTGAACTGAATATGCCTCTCCAGTTTGCACCTCTGGCTGCCACGAAAAGCCCTTGGTCATCCCTCAGTACACAACCTACTCCCATGCAACCGACTTCCATATTGATAGCTGCATCCACATTTAGTTTGAGGAAGCCTTGTTGCGGCTTTTTCCACTGTTCATTTGTCGAGATAGGCTTCGTGTTGTGACTTTCATTTGGGTTATAGTTGCATTTTATTAATGGTTTTCAATTTTTTTAAAAAATTTTTTTCTTTAACTTTAAAAATTGTTATACTTTTAATTCAAAATATTAGTTTCAAATGCAATAAGCTGAGCGTCAAGGAAAATGTTTCCAACCAATTTGGTCAAACTATTAATTTAGTAACAACAATATTTCAAGTTCAACTCTAGTGAAGCTGTTTATTAATCCTTTTTAGTTGGCTATGATCACAAGTTTCACTGCTTCACCCAGAATAATTTAGTTCTTAATATTAGACAATAATATGATTTATCCAAAAATATATATATAAGATTATAGTTTGTCATTAAAAGTCATGAAAATCTAACATCTTTTTTTCTTTAAAAAAAAATTAATTAATTTCTTTTAATGGACAGACAATAAAGAATTGCTCGTATGTATATGATAAACCTTGGCGTGCTAAAGATTAAAAGAAGCCACCGACACCAAACGTCAACGCAAACTATACATGTTGGGGTATATACCAATAAACCTTAATTTAATTGGTGTATAGTGTTTAATTTGTTATTCTCCCACGTACGCTCCACATTCAATTTTTATGTAAGACTTATTGTACTTTTTTTTTTTTGAGTACTATCGACTCTGTTACAATATAGTATATATTCATAGTTACTTTTCAAAACCAAATGAAGCACAAAAAGAATCAATATCACCTCCACTAAGGCTCGAACCCATCCCCTCCACTTTGGGGTGCAATCGAGTGCCACTAGACCACAAAATCTTTGGTGTTTATTGTACTTAGTTATCATTCAAGTTTTATTGAAAGTTGGCATGCATGCTTTCATTAAATTTGATGTTAATTAAACCTAACAAATTGCGACCGTAGATCAACAAAGTCAAATTTTATATGTACATTTCTAATTAAAACTGAATTAATTTCAAAGTGAAGTAAAGTATGTGGGTGCATTTTGAGTCAAATATGAAATAAATTCATGATAGTAGAGATTAGAGAGATTGATTTAATTGAGAGGATTATAATTTTGAAGGTAGTAAATAATGTTTTGAATACTGATGACTTTGTGATCTAGTAATATGAAGTAGCTCTCGGATCATGAGTTTGAGCCTCAATGGAGATAATATTAATTTTTTCCGATTGAGTCAGTAGCATTCAAAACAAAAAATGTTTTGAAATTTTAGTTGTTGAGATTCCTTTCTTTAACAACAATAGTATTGCTTGATTTCGAAGACTTCTATGTTAATGTATGCATACATAAAGCATAGCACACGGCTTTGGTGCAAAACTGCAAAACCTCTTGCTAGTTTAAAGTTCAAGATCTTCATTAAAAAAGTCAACGTAAATAATAATAATAATAATAATAATAATAATAATAATTATTATTATTATTATTATTATAGTAATAATAATACTCCGTAATAATTATTATTATTATTATAAAATTAAATTTATTTTTTTGAATTGTGGATTCTAATATTGTTTAATTTTGAAGTAACAAGAAAAATTTGCTGGTATTATTTGAGAGTGAGCATTTAGTAAATCTCGTATTGTGAAGATAAAACTTGTAATCACTATTCAAGGATGATAGTTGACTGTCGATTTAAACCAAGAAGGCCAATAAGGCACTTCTGCTGGGGTTGAACTTGTAATCTTGTGATTAACAAGTCGATGACCAACTTAACTAGCTAGGATTGCTTCCAATGTTATTTAATTTGATTAATTACGGAGGATTAATGGATACTTAGTTAATAAATAAATTAAAGCATGTCAAGTGTGTGAAACATTATTTTTATACTAGAGAAAGTCATGAATTATGAGTAGTGTCTTCATAGTACAATTTTACCTGCTGTGTTTTGTGAATTGTTACATAAAAGTAAAATTTATCGAATTTATACTTGATAGCGTAAATGGAATTGGGTAGGATTGGTACAAGTACACTACGAATACGTATGCTACGAACAAGTGAAGGAGAGCGTTCGTATGTCAGTCGGTCTACCGGGTGATGACTAAGCGGTCTGATCAAGGCTATGTCGTATTACAAGTACAAGTAAAGAGTGATTGTTGCAATGAGATGAATCTGACCTGACCTAGTAGTATCAAGAAGTAGTGAATATGACAAGTGGGGGGTCGCCCGGTCAACCTAGCACAAAGAGTCAGCATTGACCCCACTGATGCTCGAACCCACCCCCTTCCATATGTGAGTGTAACCGGGTGTCACTAGACCATAAAGTTATTGGTATAATTATTTTACTGTTAAAAAACTCACCATCATTTCGCAAGTAATCTGTAAATGGTTAATTCACGCGCGCCGTAAAAGGAATAGAACACAGTCCGACGCGAACCGGTTTCTTTGTCCCGGTAAAAGAAGAAACCCGGTTTGGAATCCGCCATGCGCAAAGTCAATCTTCGCTCTGTAAAATTTTTCTCATTTTGCTGTGCCTACACACACTCACCTCTATGTGTATATGTATATATATCCAAAAGCTGAATTCTTTTTATCTGCCAAAGCTTCTCTAAGCACCACATAAGCATACAGGGGGAGTGACAACACCCCAATTCGTCGTTTGCGGGGGGTCTGTCAAAAAGGGAGGGAAAAAGAGCTTATTGACTCGCCCCTGACTCGGATCGACTCGCTCTCCAACTCGCCCTTCTACACTTGATCTACCAGTGATTAGAGGTGAATTCCCTGAATTCTTTATTGCCTCTTACTTTTTCGTGGGTTTGTGTTTGGATCTGATGAATTGAGCATTGGCAGAATTGGGAATCATTGGTTTCTGTGTTGTTTGGCTGTGATTTTTGTGTCTTTTGAGAATTTAACAATGTGGGCTTGGTTTTGCTGTGGTTTTCACTGAATTTGTGATTTTGATGTTGTGTCATTGGATCTGGTGCTGCAAGGCTTTTTGGCTTCATGTGCTCAATTCAATTTGTGGTTCTTTCTTCCATTAGATAATGATTTGGTGTGGTTTTCTGTAATTAAAAGAAGTAAAGCAGGAAAGAACTTATGTCATCAAGATTTTGTCTTTTTCCAGCTGTGGGAAACTGCTGTTGTCATGTTTTGTGGGATCAAGTTGTTCTGTGGCTCTAAGAATCTGGAAATCTTGTAATTCTCACTTAATGAATTTGCAAAAAGGCTTAAACTTTGCACAAAAGATGTGTGCTAGCTGGATGTGGTGAGGTTGTGAAAGTTTTTTTGGTTTAGCCTTATTTCCCTTGTTTTAAGTAATCTTCTATGCATTTCTTGGTTATGTTTTCTTTAATTTTCACCCCTAAGAGAATAACATTTCAACTGTTTGACAGAGAGGTAAGTTTAGACCTGACTAATAAGATGTAAACTTGAATCCTCTCTATTGGTTCCTCCCGCAACATTTTCCTTGTTAACTTGGCAGAGAGGAGTTAGTTCTTTAGGATTTGTTATTGTGTCCTGCATACAAGAACCTGACAGATTGGAAGAACAAATGTTCTTAATATGTGCAGGGATAGGCTGGTATTAGTGAGGGGGTAAGTGTAACCTAAGCCAAATTTAGATGATTAGAGGAAAGTTTATAGTTGTATATCTTAAAGATGTACTTTTTGATAATTTTGGGGATCTAGATTTGCTGCAATTTGTCTACTGTGTTTAGCAAGATTAAATTCACATGTAATGCTCTGCGCCTGATATAGAGATATCTGTTTCTGTGTAACTTTTCTTCTCTATTTTTAGCAAATCCTTGTTCAATTTGATATTTGGCTCTTCACTCAAGCATCATGCGATTGTCATTTCCATTAAAGGCTCCAGCCTGTGGAATTGCTAGAATTTGTTTCCTTTTCCATTTGGAGTAAACTGTTTTTGTTGCTTCAGTACTTACATGTAATAGAAGTTTGGATGTCTTTTCCACCCCCATCTTTAAACTTTGAGACCATTTCTGTTTCAGTCCACTGTAATAGACTGCTTAATTTACATTATTACCAAAAAAAAAAACCGTCTCCCATGCAGCCGCTCATTCGTGTCAATCTCAGCGTATTCCACGTCATAAATGACTGACATTTTGCCGTGTTCAAGTGAATATGAGCTGTTGATTATGCCGTGTTCAAGCGAATATGAGCTGTTGATTATCATCTCCCACTTAAAGATGTCCATACGGAGTTAATAGTCGTGCACGTTTCTTCCTTTTTTCGCTAGGATAAATACGGATGGACTGAGCCCATTTTGATATGTGCATTTGATTTCGTTTTTCAATAGCATATAATAAGTTCTACTGAGATTCTAGTCGATACTTTCTGCAGGAACATCACATTCTCAGAATGAAGGCACTTATTCTTGTTGGAGGCTTTGGCACTCGACTGAGGCCATTGACTCTCAGCGTCCCCAAGCCGCTTGTTGAATTTGCAAACAAACCTATGATTTTGCATCAGGTACACCCGTTGAACATGCAATTCCTCTGCCTTATTCGTCTACAATCATAACTTCGTTGTAAAACATTATAATTTTTAAACGAAGCTATCTGTATTATTCTTTTTCTTCTGCTTTCAATTTTTAATTCTGGTTTGTTGAATCATTTCTTTTTCAGATTGAGGCACTCAAAGCTGTCGGAGTAACTGAAGTCGTCCTGGCTATTAACTACCAGCCCGAGGTAGATTCCCTGTATTAATTATCTTTAATGTGTAGCGATATTATTCAGAATCATTAATAAGAAGACCATCTTTATACGCAGGTGATGCTGAACTTCTTGAAAGATTTCGAATCAAAGCTCGGGATCAAGATTTCCTGTTCACAAGAGACTGAACCGCTTGGGACTGCAGGGCCTCTTGCTCTGGCGAGGGACAAACTAATGGATGATTCCGGTGAGCCGTTTTTCGTTCTCAACAGTGATGTTATCAGTGAATATCCTTTCAAGGAGATGATTGAGTTTCACAAAGGTCACGGAGGAGAGGCTTCCTTACTGGTTACGAAGGTAACTCTCCAATTACTCTTCCCGTTGGAATTTTTATTTTATTTGGGGTTGTTGAGATTTCACAGGATCAGATTTAAATTACCAATGTTCACCGGTTGATACAGGTTGATGAACCTTCGAAGTACGGTGTTGTTATCATGGAAGAATCCACCGGGCAAGTAGAGAGATTCGTGGAGAAGCCGAAGACCTTTGTTGGTAATAAGATCAATGCTGGGATTTATCTGCTTAACCCTTCGGTGCTAGACCGGATTGAATTAAAACCCACCTCGATTGAGAAAGAGGTGTTCCCGAAGATTGCAGCGGAGCAAAAGCTCTATGCCATGGTCCTTCCGGGCTTCTGGATGGACATAGGGCAGCCGAAGGACTACATCACTGGCTTGAGACTCTACCTGGACTCTCTAAGGAAGAAATCCTCGACTAAACTGGCTTCTGGACCCCACATCGTGGGAAATGTAATCGTGGACGAGACTGCCAAAGTTGGCGAGGGGTGTTTGATCGGGCCAGATGTCGCAATAGGGCCAGGCTGCACGATTGAGTCCGGGGTCAGGCTCTCCCGCTGCACTGTCATGCGCGGAGTGCGCATCAAGAAGCATGCTTGCGTTTCGAGCAGCATCATCGGGTGGCACTCCACTGTCGGGCAATGGGCCCGCGTGGAGAACATGACCATCCTCGGGGAGGATGTTCACGTGTGCGACGAGATTTACAGCAACGGGGGTGTGGTTTTGCCCCACAAAGAGATCAAATCCAGCATCCTGAAGCCGGAGATAGTGATGTGAATTGTGAATTGTCAATTCAATACTAGGGGAGTCAAGTAAGTTATGTGTCCATTTGTCTCAGAATGTGTCTCTGTTCTTTTCATGTAATTTCCTTTCCCTGTTTGCTTTCTGGTTTCCCTTGTAAAAGTCCCTTTTTTGTAAGTTGAATTTGTGTTCAATTATACTGTTCTTTATAGGCTTGCTGTCTGGTTAAATGTATGAAACATAATCACCACCAAAAATGGTGCAACCAATCTACTTTGTGTATATAAACATTACTGCACTATTGTCCACTGAAGTCATGCCTTGTGAGACCAGGGCATCATATTCTTTTCTAAGAACACTCGTATCAAGAATATTAGGTACAATTATATATATTAGCCAACACTTTTAACACCCATGCTGAAAAGGCGAAATTCTCTCTTCTCAAAAGTTTTCACATTCTGACCCTATAAGATAGTAGAGGGATAAACTACGGTAACTCAACGACAACTTAAGTGGGAGGACCAGTGCCAGATGCTTATAAGGAACTCACTACACAGGAATACAGGATGTAATTCTCATATTGTGGGAGTCAGGTCTCTATCTTGTATCTTTGTCGATAATCTACAATATAAGTAGTAACTGAGTTGTCCATGCGACCAATATATACCATACTTAATGAGGGAGACTTGTATCTTTGCCTGTAATTTATCACTTAAGTAACTGAGTTGTCCATGCGAACAATACCATACTTAATGTATACTGACCATAAAAAATTCCTATAATAATCATAATTAACCATGTAGTGGGTGTACGTGTATAACGTGGTCTATAAAAGATTAAAATAATGGGATTAAAGTTAATATTCCATGGAAGTTTCATCATCACTGAAGTGGATAAGATAAGATGGAATCTTGTGGGAGCTACTGTGTTAAGTCTTTATGTGACAACCTGTTCTGGATTTTTGGTTTGGTTAAATGTCAAATTCACAAAAGTAGCCCTGCATATATCACAATTTGTCTTACATAATTGAGTGGCGTCTGTACTCTATAGCACTGTAGCTCACTTCTCACCTCAATCATTGGCATGCCATATATAAGTCATGTTTGATAAAACATTTGATGATATATCTAAGATTCAATACATAATCTAAGGCTATCCATATATTGTTATATAGTATAACGCATTTGGTTCGGGGCTCAACGAGCTGCCTGTGAGCCATATATATAGAACTAGGTTCAAATGAAAACTGTTAGTATTGATAGAATGTACAAACTAATTTCATCCATCTATTTAGAATGATCGATAGCTAAAAATTAAGGAAAAAACGTGGTGACATTTCCGTAATTATGATGGTGCATTTGAAAATGCTTGATAGTGCATCCACGGACAACAAATAGTGCACACACCGAGTACACTATTATAGATCCTAGTGCAATTGTAGTTATCTGCAGATGCACCATCAAGTGTTTCTAAATGCACCATCATAATTACGGAAATGACATTGCGTTTCTTCTTTAGTTTTTTGTCCTTGATCATCTTAAATGAAAGAATGAGATTAGTCCACACATTCTCACGATATTGCTAGTTCTGACATGATCCTAGCCCTATATATATATATATATAAAAGCATTATCAAACAGGCATAAAGCTAGACCATAATCTAAAGACAAAAATATATGTATATATGAGAAAGGACTTGATATGAACTATTGTGGTATCTGTACATGATTGTCTGTCGTAGATCAAAAATGAGAAGGGATCAAAAAGCTTCATAAAACAAGCTTGAAACTTTGGTCTCTATACCTTGCCAAAATCAGTAAATATTCACAACACTCGGTTGAACAATCAATATGGTGCGTGGTGGAGGAGCTAATCACGGTGTACCTAATTCGAGGCAGCGAGCCAAAACATGACATAAGAGGAGAAGGCGAGGAGAAACCAGGACAAGAAAGCCAGCGAGATCGAGACTTGAAACATGGGGCACGATAGGCCCTCCATTCTCTGGCAGATTGTCGTGTCCCTGTCGAACAAAACCATCACACCAGCTGACGAGCACGCAGCAGCGAGGGACAAAGTGGCTGTCACCTGTATTACGAACATACATACAGCAACATTTGATTAAACCGCCAATGACAAAACGAGCACTGATAGAAGTCTAATTTTTTTTGTTTTTTTTTTTAATACAACTGACCCTATTACATTGTAGTATCTGTTACTTTCTTAACCTGTTGAAGCACAAAGAGTCAATATCGCCTCCACTAAGGCTCAATCTCATGACCTTCCATATGGGAGAGTCACTATATGCCATTTGTGTTGAGCACAAGGTGCTTGGCAAAGTCTAATTTATTTAGTATAATGAGAAAGCAAACACGTTGTGTTCACGTAACTTAGAAAGAATTAGGTCAACTTTTTCACGAAAACCTGACATGTATAAACAAAGACAGCAGAAACAGGTTGTTATTGAGCAACTTATTTATCTGATAAACCAAGCGGAACAAAGGATTATCGTGTATGTATAATATAGATCTCTAAGCCCAACAACTCCAACCATCAACTACCATTTCAAACTGTCAGGAATTAGATATTGCCACCATACAACAATAATTTCAACCTAAATTGTCCTGCTATGCAGGACCAAGACCATAGCAGTGGTTTTGTTTTGTTGTTTGATGATGTGACAAGATATAAATCAAGGGGTTTTGTAGTTTTTCGTTTTTGTTGATAAGTTAAATTAAGAAATATTATTTCTCATATTTTAATGATTAATAGACTTATAGAACTTAGACACTAAACCTAATTAACATATTCATCTAGAATCTTTACTGCATAATTCTTATTGTTCTCATACTTACAGAATAAAGTACAATAAAGAATTGTTGTGTTTCACAGAAACAAGAGCACATATAACAAAGTTAGAATTTGAACCAAAATAATGAATTTATTTGGCATGTAGAAGATATAAGTATTACATTCACTGAACAAAAAAAAAAAAAACATTTTGGACAAGTTTTCTCTTCATCTAAAAAGCAGTTGACTGCGACCTACACTGATTTTTACTGCTAAAATACCATGGCTATCTGTCAATTCCTGACATACGAGTGCATATTAGGGTCCGACATTATAATATACAATATTATTGAATGCCATTCTTCAACTTTTTCTGACATGGGGTTCATGTGTTATTTATGATAGGAAAAAGGCATCCACACTGAAGGGAAACTGTAAAATTTTAGCTATTTTAGTGCTGAATAATCTTCTTTGTAAAACCATATATAGGTGATGAACTTTGTTAGACTGTTAAGACAGACTTGTAATGAGTTGGAAGATATTAATGCGGAAGCTTTGTGCATTAAGCTAGAGACAGACGAGTAGACTTGGGAAGATTCATAATAACTCGATTAATAATGACTTAATAGAAAGACTACAACAGCCCGTGTATTTAGAGGTTTGAGAGGTAGCTAAGGAGTCTCTTGATATTCCAACATGTGAATTACGAAATCAAGATTCTTCACCCAAACCCACGAATCCACGATGTTCGAGTTTCTAGCGTGTAACGAATAAAACAATCTACAAAACCTCGTAGTTCACTAAGAGACTCATAAATGAAACCAAGACTCTTCACCCAAAGTATTACTGTATATTTACTCACTGTAAATTCTCAGTTCCACACAGTAAATAAGAATCAATTACTTCATTTTCCCTCAATTGTTGATATGTTATCCAGAATATCATTCTGAACCTTAAAATATAAACACCGAAAAACATGTGAAGTTTAAGATATTTAAAAAAAAAAAAAAAAAAAAAAA
>NC_044927.1:25037283-25043982 GCF_003576645.1 Ipomoea triloba
AAAAAAAAAAAAAAAAAAAAAAAAGAGTAGAGAAAGTAGACGGTACCCAATCACCAACAACGAACAGGCTCACCAAGACGTGAGTGTGCATGTCTCTTTTCATCCTCAAAGCATGAGCATCAAGGCAAGCAAGTGCGAAGCTCCACAAAACTTGAAGCCCCATTGATGCAATTAAATAACTGAGCCAAAAGGCACACGCAATTGCATAAGCAAACAGTCGAGCCATATAGGATACGGTCCCAACACATCATCAACAATCAAGAATTTCAAAGCAATGCCTCGGGCATTAGAAGACAGTTATTTCATATACTAATATGTCCTGCCCAGTCTCAGACTGCTTCAAGTCTACAAGATGCTTTAGATTGACTATTTTAAAGTTTAAACACAGCTACAAGACAGGGAAAACATAAGAAATGTCAAGAAGCATCAAAACCAGACTAGAAGATTCTGAGGAAAGAAAACAAGAATGGATAATAGAAGTTACCAAGGAATAGAGCTTTTACTTGCAGATAGTGATCAAAATAGGTGAAAGACTACCTTAAGACATTATTTGAGAACAAAAAATACTTGGCATATACAGCCTCAGCTAGGGCTGAGAAACACATTTTTATAGCTCAATGATACATTAATCAAGCAAAACGACCTAACCCAACACTCTACAAGGGGACAAGTAGATAATCTGTTTGCAAAGACAAGCTTACAGAGTTAGTTTAGTCCAGAAATTTACAAATTGTCCCAGTTCACAATGCACAAACTTTCTTGCCAATCACATCAGCCACTCTCCCAACCCAACTTAATGCTTCTATACTCCAGTGGGCAATCAAAACTCTAATATAGTATTTCAAGGATAGCCCAAAGTACACATAGGTGAAAACATTAAAAGATATATATAGTATTTCTTTCATAGCAATATAATAACCAAAAAAAGAAAACTTCAAATACACACCATGTCAAAATATGGAATCAAAGTGTAATGGCAGGGAAAGAAAAAAGAGAAATTAGGAAAACAAAATAGAATAAGTAAAAGAGGAAGAAATACTACCAGAAAGCAGTGGCAATAGAGAATCCAGAAGCAGAAGCCATCACCACAATTGAAACAGCTGCAAACACAGACTGCCCAATCCTTAGAGACAACCCACTCACAGTCCCTGGGCTCCCAAATAGCACCTTCATACTCTCTTTATAATAATATATATATAATAGTCAAAATCGAATCTTTCTTTAAGGAATACTCTTTTCACAGAAGAACAAAACAGAATGTTTCCTCAGATCTTCAGATCATCCTCACCAGAAGCCGTGGCTGAGATTTGACAGCAAAATCACAACATAGAAACCCTAAAATAAGAAACAAACCCTGTTCTTGCACAATCTAATTCATATTAATATTTTACCAGTTTTGTTCTATCCCACGTATCTGACATCTCTTGATCACGATTGGCATTTGATGGAGCTAAGAAACAAATAGAAAACACTGCATTTGCAGACCAGACAAAAACCACTCCGCATAGAATAATAATAATCAAATCAAGCTGAGATAAGCAGCTCTTGTCAAAGTTTCAAACTTTGAAGAATGTTATTGCACCAATTCATAGACTTCAGACATTTCATACTGCCAACAGTGAAAAGGCTTATTTCCACGCTTTTTGTCCTGTCTTTGCTTGTTTAAAGGAGCGAGATTTTCAGCCAAAAAAAAAAAAAAAAAACCGTACAAAATTATATTTATGTAGATCATGTGAATTTATTTTATTAATAAATATAATTTTTTTAATACGGGTCTGAAAAATCATTTCTGCTAGGGGTTAAAGAAGAGGAAAAAAACAATTGCGTAGAGAATAGGGCGTCGGAACGTTTGAAACCTTTTATAGTAAAAGAATTGTTATCTTATAACAATCAACTAAATCTTTGTCTGTCTTCCAAAAGTGTTCGCCCACTATTACAAAATTCTTTGATTCCTGTTGAAAGTAATAGTTTTTAAGATGTGCATAACAATATTAGATAAAACTCGTCTTGTGAGTCTAATTAGCACATAATCACTAAAAATGAACTAATTTACCTTATTATAACTAATCGACTCAATCAAAAAAGTTAAATTTAAAATATTGTGATTTATCTAATAATGCAGTCATGCAGACAAAATCCATTTTAGTAGCTCCCGCGACTATTGGGAGTAGTATTTCGTTGGTTTCTCCTAGTTTTGAATGCAATTTCTTCATATGTAAACGTTAGGAGCATATAAAGAATATCGTCTCGGTTCATGAAATTTGTTATAAATTTATTATTATTAAAAAAAACCAGTCAATGCATGCTTATTTTGAAATTTAATTTTTTAAATTTACATACATTCAATAATATCAATTTTAATATTAAAAATCTAAACATATATATATATATATATATATATATATAGATTTACAGGAAAGTTTATAGCGGCTAGCTATTTGGTAAAGTAGCATAGGTTTACTAATTAAAAGTGAATACATGTCAACTGTGAGTATTCCGTAAATGGTACGATTAGAATGAGTGTATAAATGGGTATAGTGACATCCATTTGGTGGGACATATATGTATACTTACAGAATTGATTGTGAAGGATTGCTTAACCAAATGTTGTAAGTTGGAAATGAATATGTCGCTTTTACAATCATATTCATTTTGCCTTCTTTTATAATCCATCCTAGTGGGTCCTATCAACCTTTTTTACCTTGTACGGAGTATTTTCTTTGAATCTATTATTATAATAATGTTATGTAACAATTGATTAATTTCATTTCATGAATTTGTAATGGTTATATTACACTACTGCAAAAATTATATTTTTTTTAATTAATTTATTATTATATTAATACAATAATCGATTATTGATTTTACATATAACCCCATCAGCCATATGAATTTAAATTTTGCATATATCAAAATCTATTTTAGAAACATTTTAAATCTAAAGAGACTACCAGTCAACATTTATAATTTTTAAAGTTTAAAAAATATATTTATCATAATCAATTAAGTCATAAATTATTTTTCAAGATTTAGCATGACAATGAAGTATACACCCCACCAAAGAACTTACGGGGCGTTTGGTTGGGAGGAAGGAATTAGGGGGAAAAAGAATTGTAATTCGGTGGAATTGCAATTATAAAGTATAAATTGAAATTACAGTGTTTGGTATGCAGAAATAGGAGTACAGGAAATTGAAAGGTAAGAAGCGACAAAATGACTAAAATGCCCTTATGTTGTGGTAGATGTTGTAGTAATAGTAATAGTAGTAATAATAATAATTCTTAATAATAATAATAATAATTCTTTCAAACTAATAATAATAATTCTTTCAAAAAATTTTTAAAAAAAAATACAAGGGTATGGGAGGAGGAGCAAAATTGTCTTTACACCAATGAATTGCCCCTCCTCTCCACCGAATTGCAATTCATGGGGCCCATGAATTGCAATTCATCATTTGGAACCCATCCAAACACTGTAGTTTGAAAATTCACTGAATTGCAATTCCCCCAAACTACATCCAACCAAACAGGGCATTAGTTCTACAAATTGTCATTTTCGATGTCACTAATGACATTCTAGGATTGTAATCACAAGTAGTTAAAGACTTGTATACCAGAAGATACTGAGACTCCAAATAAGAAAAAGCAAAATTATAAAGCTACATCATTCCATTCTTATCTATTTCTTTTCACACACATGAGCTTTTACAATCTTAAGTTGTGGGTTATTATTATTATATTATTACTCCGTATTATATGAAATACTAAAATTAATAAACACCCATTGGCCTTGCTCTAAGGTAAGCCTAACAACAATTCCTGTATTTTCCACCTGCACCCAAATTGACAGACCACAACTCAGAAGTATATTCAGACGTTGACTAGCGAGCTAAATCACAAAACCAACAACCAAGACAGAGACGGCAGTGTGTATTTTCAAACCCAAAATACACTTTCAAGTTTCAACCTATTACCATTTTAGGTTGAAACTTGAAACTATAAGAAACAAGTACAAGTCAAGCCACAAATATTGAAAGGTTTACAAAGACCTGCCACATGATTACACCATGACAATATGTTCGTTAGACCTATTGATGCATGTTCATGAAATGGTGTGTATAAATGAAAGAATACTTTCTTTAAGCTCACGGCAAAAACTGTTACAACACGTAAAACAACCACAAGTGTAGCAAAATACTGTCTTCAACAAGCAGTTTTTATCTTACAAGGATGTTTCAATAAAAGAAGTTCCTCAAACAAGGCTATAACTACAATTACTTTCCCGATGGATATATCCTAAAAAGCCGTACACCAAAAAGCATGTCAAACCCTAAAACATTGCAAGTGTCAACTGTCATATAGACCAAATGCATATCTCTAGACCTCACACTCCAAGTGCTCCATAACTATGCAAGCTGCTGAAAATTGTAATTCAAGAACGAGGACTTACTTCATCACCCCAAATTTCTCTTACAGACCACAGCACACCTTGGGCTACCAAACCAAGCTTAACGGAAAAACCACATCTTGATGAAGATTGCCAAACCCATTTGTAGAACAAAAGCAGCAACCAGCACAAGAGAAAGATCGTTTGTCTGTATGTGGTGGTTCTTAAGATTTAATGCAACAAAGCCACCCGATGCACCACCAGTGAGTAATATGATGATCCACTTTAGAAATTCCACTGGAATCATTAAGAGAAACTGCAATATAAAAAAGGATCTCTTTATCACACCTTGACAAAAATAAGGGAACAACTCTTGCCAGAGATTGTTATGAAGGGAGTATGAATAAAGATGCGATATACAGTAGACTTACAGAAGTAGGAATAAAGATGAATAAGGAATATCCCCACAAGCACCAAAAACGTATGATGCTAGCATTTAAGCCGAGGTATTGCAGCAAGAAGTAAAAACCCAGCGGAACAATGAATGTATAACCATATATTGTGCATGTTGCCACATTTACATAGCTGACATCAAAGGTCCAAGAAGTCACAGTTTCACTCCTTTTGCGCATTATATATGTGGCACAGTTTCCAAAGGAGGAAAGTACAAATACCAATGTGGTTGAAATCCAGATGAGCCCGTAACTGAAATAAGAATGCAAACAAAAAGGAAATGAGTGTATATGAAATTTAGAAACGGAAACATAAAGGCAGCAAAGATGAAAAAGAAATTCCAAAAGAGTGAAAGCAGCACCATTATGACACATACGGAAACACCACAAGATATGTGAAAAATGTTAAAACTACTCCTATAGTGGTAATGTGGTATGCATAGTTCCATGTAAAATCACATTAAAGGGACAAAGGTATTAGACAACTTGATTGGGTCTTCAAAAGGGGAAGGTTTTTGTATTCCCATTACACCAAAAAATTTCCTTATCATATTTTGCCCTCTGATTTATTTATTTATTTATTGGTTGACTTCTTGTTATTGTTACATAGAGCTGAGGAGCAAGAAAGATACAGTTATAGAACACTTAATAAGGATAATTATTATATACATTTTTTTTTATCTCCATTTCCTTTTCCAGTTTCATAAGAACATATTTGCAGAATCAGACTCATGCAAGTTAATAGAACATCTTCAATAGGGATGGGAAAGAAACCCACCAAAACTAGTAATTTGTAAAGGTATTTATGACTTACAGATCAGGGTTAGCATCAATTTTGCTGAAGAAATCTCCAGTTGTAGGATTTAAAGAGCTCATCAATCTGTTCATGACAACGTCTGTATCTACATTAAAATATTGGGTATACGATGAGACGCTAAGTACTCCTTTCCAGTTGTTTGTTGATTGTTTCCCATCTCCTTCTGCATAAGATATGCAAGTTTTAGGAAAAATCTTTTCCAAAAATGGTACTTCTGTTTAGGAATAATCTTTTCCAAAAATGGAAATACACTTTAAATTTATCAACACCCAAAGGCAACTTGAATATTGAATAACATCCCCAATAATACTTCTCAATAGAAGTCCTTGCCATAGGAACATATGTGTATTGGGCCAGATAATGGTGGGTCATAAATAGGTTTTGAAAAACATAAAACCAAGACCAATCCAATTTCAAAGGGTCAAAGTGAACTAACTAAACTGGTTTGAGCAAGAAATTGGCCCAGGTAATAGTCTCATACATTTGTTCTTTAAGTGATACTCCCCGTCTCTATCCCACCTTCTGATCCCCCCACTGGCCCCCTAACTCTACCTAACTTCCATTGTTACTTGAAGAGTTGAAGTAATTTTACATTCAAGACATGACATTCAATTTATTATAAAATCTTCACATGAATGCATTGGAAACAGAATAGGACCCAATGCACCTCCAAAATATAAACTACATAACATAATAGGACCCAACTTGAAACAGCAACAGAGTATAAAAGTCATCATACTATGTTCTGGACCAGGATTTTTGGGAAGTGAAGTGAACCTCGTATCTAAGATATTAATTGTCTTTCGACCCTTTTTGATTCCCAACTTCATTTCCATCAAGTTATATCATATGTGCCGGACCTAAGATGCATCAAGTGAACAATGTAACAGGTTAACAATATAATCAATTTTTTTCTTGACCTAAGTGCTAGTTGGAGTATTTCTACTGCTTTACAATGGCCTGTGATCCTAAAAAAATACTAAACTTATTTCACCCAAATACCCCGACCCCCCCCCCCCCAAAAAAAAAAAAAAAAAAAAAAAA
>NC_044927.1:25044676-25060444 GCF_003576645.1 Ipomoea triloba
CCCCCCCCCCCCCCCAAAAAAAAAAAAAAAAGAGAAAAAGATTAACAATTAAACCTAAGGTTTGTCATCTAAGAACCTAAAATATACAGAGTATATGCCAAGCTAAAAAGTGCTTGCTCATGATATTTAAGTGAAATGGAACATTAGACTTTGTGACTATTTTGTTCCTTAATCTTGCTATGATTTTAATATGAAAACAAAGCCTAAATGATGCATACCGCTTGGGCCTCCAAGAGTTTGATATCCTTGACCAGGATTCCCACCATTATTTGGAGGAAATATCTGTAAATTTGCTTCAGGTACTGTAAATTATTACACAAAATAAATTAACAATGTTTGTTATTAGAGAGAATTCATCAACAGATATGAGAAATATTTATAGTCCCAGCATACCGCTGTGATTACTGTTGGTTTTTTCTTCAGTGATAACAGCCTGTGCATTCATTTGAAAAATAAACAAAATCAAAATCTGCTAATAAAAGCCAGTAACTGAGCAGCTTCTTTCTTCTGTTATTTTTTTTTATGCATAATTAAGCAGCTACTGACTTTTCTTCATTAACACTAGCATTTACTACATCAAAAGTAAATTTTAATTTGAGCTAACAGTCATTCAACACCATAAAATTGTCACTTTCAAATTAGAAAAAGAGCATGGCATTCATTCCAACCAATTCCACAAGCGCATACCCTGATCACCTCATGATGCCAAGGCCAATGATAATACAAGAGAAGTTAGATACCAAATGCATTTCAAAGTAAAAGGTTTAGTTCAGAAGTAAATATGGAACTCAAGATTCAGAATAAAATAAAATAAAATCAAATCAAATCAAATAATCATGAATCCCAACTCATATTAGAGCTTAGTAATATAACCCTATTTCATGACACTACATTTGTATATTTCTATAAATAGTCACTCTAGAACAACTCCACACAGATCCAAACCACTAAACATGAAAACTACAAAAAGAAAATTCTGCATTATGCTATTTTCTGTTTATCGCTGACTTTATGAGTGGCCAAGCACAGCAAAGCAAAGTGTCTCAAACTCATAATAACCTTTGATTAAACGAAAATGCAATTTAATGGCATTTCAAATGTCTCGACTAATTAAACCGAAATTCAATAAATACTTGGATGACATTTCAAAAATTTCAACTAATCGCGACCTAACACAGGGTAATTAAGCGAAGGCAAAACAAATATATAACACAATCGAGCTTTGGCTACAAAATTAAGCGCAGAAGTGAATAGTACTCACCGGAACTGAGCCGAGCAAGTGGCTACTAGGGATGTTGCCGAGAGAGTCATCCATCGGGAAAGCGGCGGGCGGAGATCTACGAGATGAGGAGACAATGCACGGTTTAGCTGGCCCGGAAAACTCAGTGTGTTTCGTAGGATTAATCGGCGATTACGACGGAGGTTTGAGGAAGATAACGGAGCGGTTCCCCAAAAGAGCCCTAGATTTTGTTTGTTGCCATGTTGGAATGCTTGACGTGGAAGCTTACGGTGGAGATGGAAGAAGACGAACTGACAGGCACGGTCAGAGCAGCGAGCGAGGGGAAGCCACGCGCGTCACTCAACATTTACCGCGATTCCGGAGTGATGAGCGCGGGCTTCACGTGGTCGTTAATGGTTGTAGATTATGGGCCTATGGCCCACAACACTGATCAATTTAGCCCATTAACGAACCCAGTTATACCATGGATATAGGTTTGCAATGTCGATGGTCGCAATTTACGTACGGAATATTTATAATTTGTTCACAATTTAAATTGTGAACATTCAATATATGAATTGTATATTTTGGACTCGAAGTCATCTTGCAAGATGAATTCGAGTCCACATAATAATTTGTCGGAAACCCTACTTTCTTTCTTTTTTTAATTATGGAGTAACTTTTTCTTTTCTTTTTTTAAAGAAAAAAGTGTGATTTTTTTTTTTTTAAAAAAAGTGATTTTTATTTGTTAGCCTTTAGTTATTTTAGTCTTTAATTATTATAAATAAATAAGTATTTTCAATTATTCTAAATTATTGTAATTTTGATCCTTCTAATCATTTGAAGAAACTCTGTTATCACTATTATTGCATGGACTATAGTCCACGCAACTGTGTGGATCATAAATAAAAAGTACAGTTTTAATATACTAAAAGTATATTATTTTTATACATAAAGTATATTATTTTAAAGTACATTATTTAAGTACTGAAAGTACGTTATTTTATATATACTATGAAATAATGTACTTTCAATACAAAAATAATGTACTTTTAATATAATAACAATGTATGTTATATTTATGGTTCGCACAGTTATGTGGACCATGGTCCACACAATAATTTACCGTATTGATAAAACATGTACATTGCATGTTAAAATAATACTGAGTATGAAATTTCTTTAAATTGTGATTGTTAGGACTCTTGCTATAGATTACTTCTAGAGTTCTAGTTGTAGGCCGCAGAAGATGTAAATGTTCTGTTTGTCGACGGAGACCGGATGGCTGGCGAGGACCAAATCTTTCAGCAGCACCTTTACATGACCACATTTGCAAGGAAAAAAGAAAAACGAAAAATCAAATAAGCATTCATAAATCGAATTGAATCATCTAAGGCTCTCTTTGGCAGAGCTTATTTAGGAGCTTATAGCTTATTTTAAGCTACTAATAAGCTATAAGCTCTGTTTGGTAATGTTCATAAAATAAGCTAGTAGCTTAAAATAAGAACTTATTTTTGATTTTTTTTTTTCATCTTTAACCTTTTTTTTTTTTTTTGAAGAAATGACATCATTTATCCTTCCCAATTAAAACCTTTTTGGCTAAATTTTTTGACTTTTTCTCTTCAATATGTTTGGTTGTAATTTCAAATTGACATTTGTGTTTGAACATTGATTTTTGTATGAACTAATATTATGAATTATAATCATTTTGTTTTACTTTATATGTTTTCAATTATATGTTCTTACTTTATATTTTATTAAAATATATTGATTTCACTATTTTATATTTTAATATATAAACAAACCTATTTAAATTTAAAACTATTTAAATTGTATGAAGATATCCTTTTTAGTCTTTTTACATTTATTAGCTTATCAAAAAGATAATTTTACCAAACGCTTTTAAGCATAACAGCTAGCTTAATAGCTCTTCAGATTTCAGCTTCGAGCTTATAGCTTTTCAGTTTTCAGCTACTTTTCAGCTTTCAGCTACCTTTTAAGCTAGGTTTGCCAAACATAACATAAGTATCAAAACAACTTTACCAAAATCTCTTAAACCGAAAAATAAAAATGCAATTACGTTATAATATTACATATTCAACACGTTGTACTATTAATTTTACACTAATTGGACATTCACTTATACTTTAATTCATATATGTGATAATAGCTTGTCATGGTCTTGACAATCTTATACTCCATGTTACCAATTTTACTTGTCATATTTATTATTCATTGACCAAATGAACTATTTATTATTTTCGTTAATATTTTTTGAAAAAAATATTTTTAATTTAAAGTTTTTGTTTGTTTAAGTATATTTTTAATGTAGTTTTAAATATATAAATTTTATATACTAATGTTAAACTTAATATTATTAAAAAAAAAAATAGCAACAACTTCAGTCAAACACCATTAAATGAATTACAATGTGATTGCCTGTTTGGTTGGATGTAGTTTGGGGTGAATTCCCAAACTACACTGTTTGGTTGGAGGGAATTGCAATTCCCTCCAAATGATGAATTGCAATTCATGGGGGTCGGTGGAGAGGAGGGGTAATTTGTTGGTGTAAAGACAATTTTGCCCATCCTCTCATACCCTTTGTCTTTTTTTCTTTTTTTTTTTTTAAATTTGAAAGAATTATTATTATTATTATTATTATTATTGAAAGAATTATTATTATTATTATTTGAATGAATTATTATTATTATTATTTGAAAGAATTATTATTATTATTACTATTATTATTATTATTACTACTACTACTACTACTATTACTACAACATCCACCACAACATAAGGGCATTTTAGTCATTTTGTCGCTTCTTTACCTTTCAATTCCCTGTGCTCCTATTTCTGCATACCAAACACTGTAATTTCAATTCCTACTTTATTCATTGAATTATAATTCCACCGAATTACAATTCTTTTCCCCCCTAATTCCCTCCTCCCAACCAAACGCCTTGTTAAATGGTTTATTTTTTGGCCTTTCCGTATTTGAAATTATTGCAATACACTTTAAATTTTTTTTTTTTTTTTTAATATGTCATCAATCATCATGAAAGCCACACTCCTTTTTAAGGGTGTGGATCACATTAGTTATACCTCCTACCATAGTTTATGTTCAAACCATTATCACAATAACAAAAATCATAGTTATTTTAAATAATTGATGATGATATTTACTCACTTATAATCGATAGAAGTTCAAGCAGTTAAACTATAAAAACTGTGTCAATAAAGCTAGGTAGTTTGTAGTTCAATGATACCTCTATTGCTTTTCTAGTGATAGATACTACATTATCATAAAGTCATAGTATAAAAAAACATAACTACAAAATCAATTGTATCTTTTCCTTCCTTTTTTTTTTTTTTGGGAAAATGGCACTTTCCCCCCCTATGTTATGTGTTTATAGCACTTTTTCCCATTGTGTTATTAAAGTGGCAGTTTTTCCCCCTCAGTTATTTTAAAAGTGGTAGTTTTCTCCCTTGTAATATTAAATTGACATTTTTGCCCTTAAAATAACCATTTCATTTATTTTTATTTTCCAACCAATTATTACTAATATGTATGGAAGATCACAGTTCGATACGAACCTAATCAAACACTATAGCAATTGAACTTAAATAGTATAGACGGTTACGATTCAGAACCGAAAAAATAAAATAAAATAATTGTTGAATTTAGACTATTTTTAAATTAGAAATACAATTATAAAAATAAATAAATAAATAAGTTTTGATGGGCGGTTCAAAATCGAAATTGGAACCGAACCGTACCGATTTATCAAAATAAGTGTTTGATCATTTTTACTATATATGACTGTGATTAAGTTCCGGTTTACGGTTCAACAATTATTTAATTTTATTTTTTCGGTTCTGAATCGTAACCAGAACCATCCATACTATTTTGGTATGATTGCTACAGTGTTTGGTTAGGTTCGAACCGAACCGTGATCATCCATACCTATAAGTAAAAAAAAAATAAAATTATATCTTGTTTGTAGTCTTGTCATCATGTTACAAAATAAATCTCATATTATATATAGTCACACATATGTTATTGTCAATACCTTATTGATCGAGCTTTTTGTGTAAGATGTTTTTTAGTGTAATTTTTTATGTATATCCTCATATAATAGTTACAAAATTTTACTCATCATAAAAAATAAAATAGCTTCTCGTAACTTAACATAGTTCGTCGTTTGACTTACAAGTCATGATGGAAGGCAATAATGTTGGGTCTTGATGGGACTTTAGATTAGTCCGGCAAAAATAATGATGACCTGAGTTCTTTTTNAGGGTGTGGATCACATTAGTTATACCTCCTACCATAGTTTATGTTCAAACCATTATCACAATAACAAAAATCATAGTTATTTTAAATAATTGATGATGATATTTACTCACTTATAATCGATAGAAGTTCAAGCAGTTAAACTATAAAAACTGTGTCAATAAAGCTAGGTAGTTTGTAGTTCAATGATACCTCTATTGCTTTTCTAGTGATAGATACTACATTATCATAAAGTCATAGTATAAAAAAACATAACTACAAAATCAATTGTATCTTTTCCTTCCTTTTTTTTTTTTTTGGGAAAATGGCACTTTCCCCCCCTATGTTATGTGTTTATAGCACTTTTTCCCATTGTGTTATTAAAGTGGCAGTTTTTCCCCCTCAGTTATTTTAAAAGTGGTAGTTTTCTCCCTTGTAATATTAAATTGACATTTTTGCCCTTAAAATAACCATTTCATTTATTTTTATTTTCCAACCAATTATTACTAATATGTATGGAAGATCACAGTTCGATACGAACCTAATCAAACACTATAGCAATTGAACTTAAATAGTATAGACGGTTACGATTCAGAACCGAAAAAATAAAATAAAATAATTGTTGAATTTAGACTATTTTTAAATTAGAAATACAATTATAAAAATAAATAAATAAATAAGTTTTGATGGGCGGTTCAAAATCGAAATTGGAACCGAACCGTACCGATTTATCAAAATAAGTGTTTGATCATTTTTACTATATATGACTGTGATTAAGTTCCGGTTTACGGTTCAACAATTATTTAATTTTATTTTTTCGGTTCTGAATCGTAACCAGAACCATCCATACTATTTTGGTATGATTGCTACAGTGTTTGGTTAGGTTCGAACCGAACCGTGATCATCCATACCTATAAGTAAAAAAAAAATAAAATTATATCTTGTTTGTAGTCTTGTCATCATGTTACAAAATAAATCTCATATTATATATAGTCACACATATGTTATTGTCAATACCTTATTGATCGAGCTTTTTGTGTAAGATGTTTTTTAGTGTAATTTTTTATGTATATCCTCATATAATAGTTACAAAATTTTACTCATCATAAAAAATAAAATAGCTTCTCGTAACTTAACATAGTTCGTCGTTTGACTTACAAGTCATGATGGAAGGCAATAATGTTGGGTCTTGATGGGACTTTAGATTAGTCCGGCAAAAATAATGATGACCTGAGTTCTTTTTTTTTTTTTTTTTTTTTTTTGTAAGCACACACCACCACTAATTAAATGATCTCCAAATACTTCGCAGTCAAAGTATATAAGTCCACCAACCGCACCACTCTTCTCCCCAAGGAAACTTCTATGATACTCCTTAAACTCTCATGGATGTGTCGTTTTCAATTTGATCCTTGGCAAGAATTTTTATCTAATTATACCCCTCAAAATTTATTTTTTTTCAAATTAGTTCTTTCATATTAAACTATCAGTTAAATGTAAGTATTAACGTGATACACAAATGCATCTTCACTATTTAAAATACTCCGTAACGAATACTAAGTTATCTAGAACGAGATGAAGAGTGAATGAAACATAATTTTCATATAAAAAAATTACGAGTTCAATTTTTACTGACATCACTTTTCGTTTATCTGGTCCAACTTAGTTTATAAGGTAATTCGTATTTAATATGTGATTTGCAGTCTATTAAATAATTTCGCATATTGAATATTGAATAAGAGTGTTTATAAAGATTATTACTTCTACTTTGGGATAAGATAGGGATTAAGCAGAACATGTTCTTGATTACGATAAAAAAACATAAGAGAACAAAACCACGCAGCATTGCATATATTCCTTCGGAGCTGATAAATAACCCAAAATTTGTACTGCTGTAGAGCGCAGACATGCAGTGTTCATCCTGGGCTGACCCGAAATGTTAGAGGTCAAAACGAAACTAAACCCAAAAATCTGGGGATCAAACTGCGATTTCACCTTTTCTTTTCAACTCCTAAAGACTCGTCACTGTCTATCCCTCAACTTCGCTCGCCAACCGTCAGTTCAACCTGCTCTGCTCCGCTTTCTCCAGCCACGCTTCACTGCCAAACCCCTTCGCCGCCGCTGTTCTCTCAGTGAGATCTCTCTCTTCACATTCATACATATAAACATGATTGGTAGTTGTGTAGCAAAAACCAGTTTTTTTAATACCGGGTTACCTTTTTCAGGCCGAATCAAGATGTCTCGCGGTAAGTTTTGCTAGACTTGTAATTTGTTTGATTGCCCATTTTCCAAGATTGAATTTTTATGACTTTTATGATAGCTGGGCTGTGTGAGTTGTTATATGTATGCGTGTGCACTTGTGCATGTGTGGAATGTGTGAGAGTGATTGTTGAAGCTGGTGTGGTGTACGTGAGGATAAACCAGATGTCTTGCAAGAATTCTAATTTGTTTGATTGCCCATTTTTTCAATGTTGAATTTTTGTGACTTTTTATGATAGCTGGGTTGTTTGAGTTGTTAGATGCTGTACATTTGTGCATGTGTGGAATGATTGTTGAAGATGGTGTGGTGTAGGTGAAGATAAACCAGCAAGATCAGCTTTGGCTCCTTATGAGGAGGCAATGGAGGCTTTATCTTCTCTGATAACAAAACGTAGTCGTGCTGATAAGAGCAATAGCGGCGATAGATTTGAGCTACTATTTGATTATATTAAGGTACAGATTGAGGGAAAATATCTTTGGGAATCTTGGTATATGATGGTGTGCACTGTGCAGAAGGTGTTGTGTACTTATATAGTGTGTATATATATGATGGTATAAACTGCAGATACTGGAACTGGAGGAACCAATAAAGCAGATGAAGGTTATCCATGTTGCTGGTACCAAGGGAAAGGTAGCAACTTGATTACTTGAGTGTTTGCTGTGTTTCTAGTTGGCATTGGAAATTGAGAAGCCTTAAATTTTTTAGTTTTGGAGATTCAGTCATGTATCGAAGATCTAATGTGTCTTCTCTATAACTAACATTGCCAACCTTTTCTTGCTGGTCATTGCTAATTTCATTTCATTTATTTATTTTTTTGTGTGATAAAGGGGTCAACTTGCACTTTCACAGAGTCTATATTGCGTAATTGTGGTTTCCACACCGGGCTTTTCACGTCTCCACATCTCATTGATGTCCGAGAAAGATTCCGATTAGATGGGTAAGTGTGCATGTCTTGCAATTGTGTAAATAACACTGTTTATGGAAATCAGTAGAAATAGGATATTAGCTCAATGTTTTTTTTAAAGTATCAATTGCTTTTTTTTTTTTTTTTTGTCCTTGAAATCTATTTTGGTTTCCTATAATATCCTTGTAGAGGGCTGTCATTGCTGCTTGCTTAGTCTGTTGTTCATGGTTTATAGAATGCTTTGTGTGTGTGCTTTCAACTGATTAAAGCCTTATCCTTGCCTCTTGAAATGCATCTTTCAACTAAATTATTGACTTTCTTATCCAAATTGGAAGTGATAATAGTGTTCTGAAATCTTGAATTATTGTTTCCTTTTCCCTTAATACTTTCTTAGACAGTTCAGTGGTCACAAAGGTTTACATGCTCTCTTAACTCTTCTCCTCACTTGGTTCTTTCAGAGCAGACATTTGCGAACAGAAGTTTTTGGCATATTTCTGGTGGTGCTATGATAGACTTAAGGCATGTATGATCACATCTTCTGGTTATTTATCTATGCCAGTTGCTCTATGAGTCCATTTATCCCGCAATGATTTTACATTACATATATGTTTTAGTTAGTGCACTCTGGTAGCTAAATAATAAGATTATTATTGTATACAAAAGTTCAAAGATAAGGTCTTCCCAATATTATTTCTTAAATTATTTACCTGAATTCACTTTTAGTATTTCCTTTCTTTTCTTAAATTACTCTCCAAACTTAAATTAAGATTGCATCTTCTTCAAAGAATGGTTCTGCATCTAGGACAGTTTTTAATTCTATGTGGGTTTGCCAGACGGGTTATTTTTACCCCATGGAAGTATGGAACTGTTACCACGGCCAGTTTGGTAAAGGTCATTTCCTATGGAGATGAAAAAGCAATTTGTAGGATTAAAGTCATTAAACCATTATAACTAAGAGCAAATTTATTTTTGTTCTTGCAGCCATTTGATGGTAGTTAGGATTTTAGGTATTATATTCAAAGCTATGAATACTCTTGGTCTTTTTCCTTATATTATGAAGATGGACTGATGGAGGATGAAAAATGAACTTGAATTTATGGGCATCTCCATTTAGTGCATGTATGAAGTGTTGGCTGCAGTTTCCTGTCTACTTCTTCATTTGTCCGAATGAAAGGAAAGATTGACAGGCTGTGAAAATTTCTTCATATTTTTTGAACATACTAGCTTCAAGCACAAATTTGGTCTCATTTTTTATTTGCTTCCTTTGGTATTACGTTTGTAGTTAATGTCTTATCCAGGCAATTCCACTATTTTGTGTGCACAGGAAAGTGCTTCTGATGAGGTGCCAATGCCTACATATTTTCGCTTCCTTGCATTGCTTGCCTTCAAAATATTTGCAGCAGAGCAGGTATTATCATTAAGCTTGTTTTCTGGTAAAAGTAGCATTACAGTCGAACCACTACTTTAAACTGAATTATGTTTAACTTGTAGGTGGATGTTGCTATATTGGAAGTTGGCTTAGGCGGAAAATACGATGCAACTAATGTGGTAGGTAGTTGAAAATAGTAGTAGGTTTTGTAATAATGATGGATTTGGTCTGGAAGTACGAGTTCTACTAGATTTGTGAGATGCTGATCAGCTGATGCATTCAATTGGCTTTCAGGTTGAGAAACCCGTTGTTTGTGGAATATCTTCCCTTGGGTATGACCATATGGAAATTCTTGGTTAGTGCTTCTTCTTTATTCTTACTCGGTACCTGCCTGGTGTTCATTATTTTTGTTGTTTTTCTTGCCCTGGATTCCTACTTGCTGCCAGCTGAATCCGAACAAAGCTGGTTGCTTAAGTTTTGCCAAGTGCTGATAAAATTTCCAATAGGAACCACAGCTTGAAAGAATAGCTAGTGGAGAAGCCTGACATCTTTGATTGTCATTAATAACTTCTATATGGTTTGTTGTATTTGTGGATGGCTATGATAACATTTATAGTTATTAATTAATGAAATCTAGAATTTAGTATTGAACTGAAATATTTCTTTCTGGTAGTTAAATAAGATCTCGAGGAATAAATGAGGCTTATGAAGCTTTTGATGCTGTTTGGTGGATTAGCTGTGTGAAAATGCGGTTCTTAGCACATTTCCAATACCTTGTTTTTCACTAGCCTTTGAGTGGACACATAGCTAACATGTTATAACACAATGAGTGCTCAATCTTAGGACATACTTTGTGATGTAGAACCATACTGTGTATTAATAGGAGAGGGAGAATGTTATGGTATCTGCCTTGAACATTGTCATGCAAATCATCACTTTTTAATTTTTGAGTGACGAGGAAAACCCACAACGACTACCCGAGGGTGTGCACTGGGTAAACTCCGCCTTGTGACCCTAGTCAACAAAGGACCACAAAGAGTTAAACCAGCTTTGGTTGCCCATTGCTGACTGGCTCAAACCAAAAAGGCCAATAGGCCGCTCCGCTGGCCACTGGGAGTCGAACTTGTAACCTTGTGGTTACCAAGTCAACAGCCTCACCAACTTGGTTGGGGTTGTCCCCAAATCCCATCACTTTTGTCTTTACAGATTCTTAATCAGTTATGCCTCTAGTTACGAATTACAATTATCATAACTGAAAATTCAGTGAGATTTCCCTGTCTGGATTCCTGGTTAAAAGTTACCGATCTGCTTTAACTCTTTCTGATGTTGCTTGAAATCACTGTACCCTAAAATTTATAATTGCCTCACTCCTATCGTTTTCCTTTCTTAACTAACTTTGTGCAGGAAATACTCTCGGGCAAATTGCTGGAGAGAAAGCAGGAATATTCAAGGTTCCTAAGAAATCATATACATACATACATACATACATACATATATATTGTATCTTTTTGTCTGAACTCTGTTTTATGTTTCTATTTTTATTTTGTTTTATTCCTTTCTCTGTGGACTGAGAAGTATTTATCGTCTTACGAAGCGTGGAGTTCCAGCTTTTACTGTGCCCCAGCCCGATGAAGCTATGCGTGTGCTTGAAGCGAAGGCTTCTGAGTTGGATGTAAGTTTAGAGTTGTTTCATTAGTCACGCTACTCAATCCATTTCTTTGATTGCCCAAATCATTTTATTTTCTTTTGAAGCTAAAATATAGTAGTGCTAATAGGATTTTGTGCCAAGTAAGAATTTGATCTAATCAACATTTACTTGTGCTGATGTAAAAAGTTTAGGATTTTCCTTCGTTGAGGTTGACGATTTGGTGCTATCTACAGGTAACTCTCAAAGTGGCGGCCCCGTTGGATGCCAGTTTACAAAGCAGCATTCATCTTGGTCTTGAGGGTGAACACCAATATACAAATGCCGGTCTTGCTATGGCATTATGCTCCACTTGGCTTCAGAGAACCGGCCATGTTGAAGTTGATTACATAACAGAGACGGTGAGTTACGCCAATTTTACCCTCAATTCTGTGTTCTATTGTTTCGTTAATCTTATTCCTAGTTCTTGTGTGGACATAGGGCTCTCTGCCCGAGCAATTCCTGAAAGGACTAGCAACAGCTACTTTACAAGGGCGGGCTCAAATTGAACCCGACAAGGTTATAGAATGTGAAACTCCGGGGGATCTTGTTTTCTACTTGGACGGTGCTCATAGTCCCGAAAGCATGGATGTATGCGCTAAATGGTTTTCTCTCGCCATCAAAGACGATTACCAGCAACAGAATTCTATTAACAATCAGTTGCATGAGACGGGAACTTCTTGTGAACCGCCACAGATGGAGCATTACCAGAAGTCGAACAAAAGTTCTACACAAGTATGCTGTTGCATTTTACTGTCTATTCACGAAACCAGAAAGGGTTTGGCATTACGGTCGAAATATATAATAGCTTTTAGTAAAAAAATGTTTAAGACATTAAGTTTATAACTGATACAACAAGGGACGAGAAGAAACACTCTTTCTTTTGTCAGATGTCTCATTTCTTATGTATGCTGCCAAACTAAAATTTCTCGTAAATGCAGATTCTGTTGTTCAACTGCATGTCGGTGAGGGATCCTCAGCTGCTCCTTCCGCGCCTGATGAGTGCTTGTGCAATGCATGGTGAACACTCGAACACAGTATTCTTTGAAACAGTGATTTTTTTGGCTCAACTTAACGTTCTTGAAGAAGAGGCATTTCTAAAAAGCTTCAACTTTGGAGCTTCCTGAAAAAACAGCTTTTGCCTCTTATCTAGCCCCGAAAATCTTTTTCTCATTCATATTTTGCCCCGATTTATGCTTTGCACCTCGATAAGCTCCAATAGGTTGGGGGCCAAACAAGCACTTGTTGAGTTTGACAGTCGATATATTCTGACTCAACCGCAAAACTTTCATTTTGGTTTTTTCCAGGAATCTACTTTAAGAAGGCATTGTTTGTTCCTAATATATCAGTGTATTATAAGGTGGGTACCGGTTCTACGATTCCAGCTGATAATCAAGTAGATATCTCGTGGCAGCTGACTCTTCAAAGATTCTGGGAAAACCTTGTCCGTGAGAAAGGTATTACCTCTTTACATTACCCGATTATTTTGTGATGTGCAAACCACCGTCCCTTTCCATTTATAGTAGCAACTGTGGGTCCTTTTCGGCGTTGTAAAATTTCCCTACATACGACTTAAGTCGAGGATATATGTTGCTCTGACCGTCTACTTACAGGCAGAGACATGGCGAAGAATGCAGATCAAATATGTGAAGAGGGTTCCGCTGATGATACAGAGAAAGGAACTCGAAGTTGTGAAAACAGTACAGTGTTTCCTTCGCTTCCAGTTGCAATTAATTGGCTCAGGGATAACGTTCGAAAGAATCAGTCCGTTCGCTTCCAGGTACTATCATTTGAAACTATGCCCGCTTATTCCACACGAGTTCGTATCTTATGAGGAGTTTATTACCGAAATAGTCCCTCGACTATTGCAAAATTACCAATTTGGTCCTCCGCCAGGCTCTAGACCACGACCAATTTCAATGTTGCAAAAACACGGGTGATCATCCGTGCAACAACCCGTTACGGTCCTAGTAACGGGCTCTCTCGGCTGCAGGTGTAACTCTCTTACCACTTGGGTTTGAGCCGGTCAGCTATGGGTAACCTAGGCTGGTTTACCTCCTTGTGGTCCTTTGACGGCTAGGGTCTCAGGGCGATGGTTTACTCACTACTCACACAGTCAGGATTGGGGTTTACCTCGTTAATCCAAAAAAAAAATGCATTTGAATTGCGAGCAGCAAACACAATTTTTTATCTTTTCGAGTTCTTGTGCCTGAGACTTTATAGTGTCGTGTTTTCTTTGTCTGAGCTTTACCACATGTTTTTGCAGGTCCTAGTAACGGGCTCTTTACACCTCGTGGGTGACGTTCTGAAACTAGTGAAGAAATGAGGCTCTAAACGCTGTTTGGAGTTCTTCCATTTGATTCTTTTCGCAACAGATCATACTCTACGCAAATACCATAGGCAAGAATGTATTTCCGTGTTCCATCCAGGTACATTTCCATTTTCAAATGTTCATGTGAAGTACTCGGTCCATTTTAGTACTGACATTTTCACGAGTTACAGAAAATAGAATGCTCATTGGTTTCATATCCATGTACTCTTTTAACTCATTCTCCATTGAAATCACACACGTTATGCACAACCGCTATGACACTCAGAAACTTTGAGGGTAGCGTTTCTGTTTTGAAAACGTTTCGTCTCTGAAACTCGTAGTTCTTTTTTAAATGTGGAGTTGTGGAGGAAGAATAATTGTGAATGTGTAATGTTTAAAAGTGGGTGATAGTTTATTCCAGGCATATTTACTGGACTTTGCTTTATTGAGTGACTTAATCTGACTATGCTCCACCCTAAATTCCACTTTGGGATTCCTCACTTTCTTTAATATTGTACATTAATATTGGCTGTTGCCAGCGGAGGAGGAAAACTCGTAGCTACTACTCGAGTGTGTGAACTGGGTAAATCCCGCTTTATGACTTTAGCAGGTAAAGGACCAAAATGAGATAAACCGGCTTAGATTGCATATAACTGGTCGGTTTAAATCAAGAAGACCAATAAGCTGCTCTAATTTGAAATTGAACTTATAATCGTGTTGTGATTAAACTAACAGTATTACTAATTTGATTGGGATTGGCTCGAAAATTAGAAAATTTAACACATAAAGTAGTTAAGTGTTGTTGGCTTCACATTTTCACATGCATATGGGTTTAGGTATTCAGCTTCAAGCTTCTTTATTCCCTGCCACTGACAAAAATCCACTTTTGAGGAGATCTCTGATCTGCCTCAAGTATGGACAGTTAAATTACACTTTTACCGATCAATTCATCTTTATATAACATAAAAATGTACATTTATAATTAAGACAGAACACATTCTTAAATTTGGTATTCACATAAACGAATTGGTTCAATCTCTATCATACATAAGGGAATAAAGTAGGCTGCTAAAATGAACGGGCTGTGACCAAGAAACTATAGCAAGAGATGGCCTTCCAGAATTGCAATCGTTATATTGGGGATCTGGAGGGTTCACCACCATACGTATTGTGGATCCTAATCCATATTATGTATATACACTTAACATATTATGTACTTTCAGTTTATTCAGTTACAATTCACATATAATAATTTAGAACAATATTATAACATGTAGATAATATATTAATTAGTTACAATTCACATATAATGACTTAGAACAATATTAGAACACATAGATAATATAGTAATTGTAAGTACCTAATCTGGATTAGGGTTGACAATATAATTTGTACCATAATTGGACTATACATATAAAAAAGTCGATTTTTTAATCTTACAATTTTCGTTTGTCAATTGCCCTAAATAACAGGTCCTCAATTTTTTAAATGTAAAATTAAGAATCATACATTTGAATATAATTCTGGACATCCTAAAATGCAGGATAGCATATTTCCCAGACTGCTTTATTCAGTGACAGACAATCTACTGCTTGAGTTGAAGATGCTCCACCCCAAATTTTAAAAAAAATAAATAAAAAATAAACTCTTTTTTCTTTTCCTTTTGTTATATATATATATATATATATATATATATATATATATATATATATATATATATATATATATATATATATATATATATATAT
>NC_044927.1:25061319-25115057 GCF_003576645.1 Ipomoea triloba
TTTTTTTGATATATATATATATATATATATATATATATATATATATATATATATATATATATATATATATATATATATATATATTGCTGACAAGGAAAGTACACAACCACTACCTGATTATATGTATTGGGTAAACTTGCTCCGTCATCTGTGTAATACGAAGTAATTTGCAAATCACATATAGTAAACTATAGGAGAGATAAGTTGTATTATGGATACTAATCTTCAACACTTGCCCGGATAAGGTGGGTATATTTGGTATTTGGCCAATTGTTATACCATGGACCATGACTTATATTACATTGTAAACTTGATACAAAAAATTTGTACCTTCAGTTAACACATTACACATATGTACCTACAGTTAATAGTTTCTGATAATTGCTGACACATAATATGATACCTACTAGTACAGAAACTGTCAACTACAGATACAGAATCTGAAGGTTATTTTTAGACCAGGTCTACAAGGTTGACCCTGGTCCATGGTATAATTTGTCAGATTGCGACATGCTCGACCGAAAGGGTGTTGTTTGCATGTTATTCATTTTGATAGATCCCGATGTTAACATAACAATTTATATTTTCTCTTTATTATACTGTAGAGAATAAATATTATTCTCTTCAAGAGTTTGTTAAGGTAAGATTTGTTATAAAATCTTGGACGATTCGCATAATAAAAGAGAAAATCTAATCAAAATATAAAATGTAAAATATGATTTTTATTTTAAATTCTTGTTCAATCTGCAAATGCAGTGCTTGGTCAGATCAATTGACAACCCAAAAGAAAAGGGGGTATTGATTCCTATAGCTCATCTCTTTACTTTCCCAAGCATATAACCGCTGGAGATACTTGCAAGGTTAATTAAAGTTTGTGGCAGAGATTTTAAAGTTAGTATGCACGAGTACCGGTGAAAGAATTAAAGAAAATTGCACAAAACTTGATAAAGTCACGTCGATGTTGTTTATCATCGGTAAAAACACTTCAAATTTTTCAGGAGAGTTACGAGTAAGTTGTAATGGACCCTTAACTTATTTATAAAAAAAAGTTGTTGGTTTTTGAAAACTTGTAGTGGGAGAAAGTCATCAAAGAAGACTTTTGAACAAAGTCAAAAAGAAAAAAATGAACTAAAAATAAAAGGTGGAAATGTGGAATATATGATGATGATATTGTAGGCTAGCCCTTCTAGTTATTTCAGTTTATATTCCTTTTCTACAAAAATGAGAGGTGATTTCTGAGTTATTATTATGTGATTTGTGAGCTATTACACGAAAATAAGATTTACATGATGCATATTTTATTATCTTTAGATTATAACTACGGGTTAGTTTCCCTTCTCATTAAAAAAAAAATAATAATAATAATGAAAGGTGATCCAAAGACTTGTGGTGCTAGATGACCTATGTTGCCACACTCAAGGCAACTGATTCTTTCTTTACAACCTCATTAATAGGTTGCTTCGAAAGTTGCATAGACAGAAATCAAAGTTGCAATCCCAATTACAAAATTAATTATAATAGCAGTATGTTGTACTCAAAAAAAAAAAAAAAAAAAAAGTATGTTTTTTTTTTTTAGATCTCAATCTCATAAAAAAAACAAAAAGAAAAAAAAACATTCTAAGTGGTAAAAATACATAAATCAATATAAAAAATCGATTGTAAAGACACATACATGCTCTCTCTATATGCACGCGCACGCGTATTGATGCATGTGTGCATATGTAAGTATATTAGTCACCGAAATAGAGATGTGGTGTTATCATGTCACATAAAAAAAATTACTCTGTATATATTTAATGATTAAAACGTTGTAAACATTAAAGTCTATTTTGTAAGAATTTTATGGAGAAAAAGAACAGGATATAAAATCAACCCAATTATCTCCAAACTTGTAAAGGAAAGAAAATGTTATTTGAATTAAATTTAACTAATTTTTTTTCAATACATGAGAAAGAAATTTTAAAAATAAGCAACACACGTAGATTCAGAACATACAATTAGCTATCGAGAAAGGACATAAACCAATGAAGTATCTAGGATGTGGATGCCCAAATTCATAAAATTCATTTTCAACGTTATTTAGCTTGCACAAAAGTTGCTCCTCTATCAACTAAATTTTCACTTGACATGACAAGAATTGATTGTATTGAAGTTATTACGATTCATTATTTGTTAACCGTTGATTGCCAAATAAAACAAAAAATGGGGATAGAAATAAGTGGGTGAGTGTTGTAATTTGGAAGAAAAAAGAAGGCCCAATAGTTAAATTCCATTTACTTTTCCCCGGCAACTTTCTCTTCAAAATATTCAGACGGCCATAGCTAAGAAGAAATTCTTGATTCTTGAATGTTTGCACAACACTGCTGAGATTTCTCCATCAAATCCCCCAATCCAGCAATTCTGAGCCGTCCAGAAAAATCCACTCTGTAGTCTCACCTTTTTCACCCCATTCCCCTTTTCCATCTCAATCCGGCTCAGCAGATTCTCCATTTCTCTTTCTCTCCCCAAGCCAAGAATCTCTTTCCCTCCCACAGATTTGAGATTCTCTCTCTCTCTCTTTCTCTCTCTAAAGCTTATCAATGATGCCATTCTTCTCCTCTTCTACCCTTCCTTTTCCCTCCACTGTTCCAAATTCTCTCTCCATTAGTCATTTTCATTCTTGCCCGCCCTTTTCGTCGTCCCCGCGCCAACCCAGAAAGCTCCTCTCTTTTATACATGCCAATGTCTTCTTCAGCTAGCGTCAATCATCTCTCTCAGCCTTGCATTTATGGTATGTTTGGGTTAAAGTTTAAGTCTTTGGGACGTACCATTTTCAATGTGTTGCTTTCAAGTTGTAAAGATTGGATTTTTTTTTTTTTTGGGAGTTTTGATATTGTTGTGGGATTTTAAGCAGGGCACTTTGTTTCTTCACACGCAGAGCGAAAGTCAAGGTTTATGAAATGGCTGAGTAAGATTTTCAAGGGGTGTTCAAGTAGTAGGGGATTGCCAGGTGGACGACAACCTCAGCTCCTGGGAGATGAAAATATAGCTTTGCCTGCTCCAATTAGATCCTTGGTAATCACTGTATTTTCTGATTTGTTTGTTTGTTGTATTGTTGGAGTTCTTCTTTTCTTTCATTCCTTAGCATGCTAGTAGCCTAGTACCTTTCTTGTGTTAGAAAGTCCTTTTTAGGTGACGAGGGAACCCCCGCGGCCACTACCAGATGGTGTGCATTGGTTAAACCACGCCTTGTGGTCTTACCTGTCAAAGAACCACAAAGAGTTAAATCAGCTTAGGTTGTCCCGACTAAAACCAAGTAGGCCAATAGGCTGCTCCTGCCGAGAGTCGAACTTGTGACCTTGCCTTGTGTTTATTAACCAGTCTGACCAATTTGGTTGGAGTTGTCCCCTAGAAAATCCTTTTTTACTTCAACGAGAGATGATTAAAGAGATAAGATTATCCCTTATTGTTGTCATTAATTGACTAGCTTTTCCTTCTTGGGCCCCAGGATAGAGTAGATGGTAATCTTTAGTTGTTTCGGCAAAATTAAGGCATTGTGAATTTGTGGTTGAAAGTTACCTGCTTTCTCCTTTTGAATTGCCTGCAAAAAGGAGGATGAAATGCTATGGAGAAGATGGGATGATATATGCAAAAATAACCTATGATTTTCCATGTCTAGCATATAATTTCTCATGTCTAGAGGTTCAAGAACATCATGAGTTTTTCTTTTATTGATTCCGCATTCTAGGATGATCGCCCTAGAGCCAATAAAGAAAAGGAGGAACTGGACCGTGCAATTGCACGCTCTCAAGCTGAAGATTTGAAGAGGCCAAATGGTACAGTTGTTTCTGCATAGCTTCCCTATTCTTTTGGGTTAAAATTAAAGTTTCTCTTTGTCCTTTGTAGTTCTCTTGAAGAGTTTAGATTTACCTGTTTGTTGCTGAAAATGTGTGGTTCATACTTTGTCAGGATACAGATGGGCAGACAACGATGATCTAGCAAGGTCGCTTTATGATGGTCTTGGTTCTTCATCATTCCCGCCTTATGCTCCTCCCGCTCCTCCTGCTCCCTATGTCCCGAGGGACTATTATCCAAGAGACTATAGGTAATATTGACATATATAAGTGTAGACGACTTTTCAGATATGTGATCTTAGAGATGATTTTTCGTGTTACTTCAGAGTATGTGGTGGCTGCCACCGGGAAATTGGCTATGGCAACTACTTGGGATGCATGGGGACTTTCTTTCATCCAGAATGCTTTTGCTGTTATGCCTGTGGTTATCCAATCACAGAACACGAGGTAATCTGTTTCCAAAGACGACAACTTTTGTAAAATTTGTTGATGCTTCCAGATCTGTTCCCGTATATATATATCGAGCTCTTATTGGTTTTCTTTGTTGATTCAAGTTTTCTCTGTCAGGGAACAAGACATATCATAAGTTGTGCTTCAAAGAACTCACTCATCCCAAATGTGAAGTCTGCCATCAATTTGTAAGACCATTCTGCTTCTTTTTGCTGTTTTTGAACTCGAAAGTCGAAACTATTCTTTATTGAGCTTGTAGCCTTATTCCAATTTCACATCCTCAGATTCCCACAAATGGCGCTGGTTTGATAGAGTATAGATGCCATCCGTTTTGGTCTCAGAAATATTGCCCTGCACACGAGCATGATGTCACTGCCCGATGTTGCAGCTGTGAACGTCTGGAGGTAGGATCGAGCTGAAATCTTCTAACTCTCAATTCAAACCCGATCTGCAGACTCATGGTTGTTTTATGTTGTTTTCCGATCTTTTTCAAGTCGTGGGATGCAAAATATATATCGCTTGGAGATGGGCGGAGCTTATGCTTGGAGTGTATGGAATCTGCTATCATGGACACCGGGGACTGCCAACCACTTTACCATGCCATCAGAGACTATTATGAAGGCATGAACATGAAAATAGACCAGCAAATTCCTATGCTTCTCGTTGAAAGGCAGGCCCTTAATGAAGCTATCGAAGGGGAGAAACACGTATAGCTTGCTTCTCTTTCTTCTTCCTTCGGTTTTCTGCCATTTTTGTCTCCAAATGTTTTGTAACTCTGAAAAACTTCCAGGGCTTCCATCACTTGCCTGAAACCAGGGGTCTCTGCTTATCCGAGGAGCAGACTGTTACTAGTGTATGCTTTTTCTCAAAATCGCTCGAATTTTCTATTGTTAACTACTTTTGTTCTCTGTAGAATCTGAATGAATGGTTTTGGTTCTCGAATATCCAGATACTGAAACGGCCAAGAATGGCTGGGCGAGGCGGGCTGGTAGGAATGAGAACACAGCCTCAGAGACTAACCCGAAAATGTGAGGTTACAGCCATCTTGGTTCTATATGGTCTCCCAAGGTAGTGTTTAGTTTCTTGTAATTACAGTATGCAACCATGCCCTTCCAACATAGAACTTCCTCTGAGCCCCGTTTCATCGTTCCTGATGCAGATTACTCACCGGAGCCATTCTAGCGCACGAATTAATGCATGCGTGGTTGCGCCTGAAAGGTAAGTATACCTTTTCAGTTATATATTCAAGGGCGAGAAGCTGAGAAATCACATCATACTCGAGAATTTGTATGTTCTAACAACTTCAGATCGAGAAAAGGAAGAACTTAGTAACTTACTGTGAATTCTGCAGGTTTCAGAAATCTCAGCCCTGAGGTGGAGGAAGGAATATGCCAAGTGCTGTCTCACATGTGGCTTGAGTCAGAGGTGATGCCTGGGTTCAGAAACATGCCATCCACATCAACAGCTTCGTCGTCCTCATCGGCATGGCCATCATCATCATCGTCGTCGTCATCCAAGAAAGGCGGGAGGTCTGGGGCCGAAAACAAGTTGGGAGAGTTTTTCATGCACCAGATAGCTCATGACACTTCTCCAGCCTATGGAGGAGGGTTTAGAGCAGCCAATGAAGCTGTGAATAAGTACGGTTTACGACGCACCTTGGATCACATTCATTTCACAGGAAGCTTTCCCTTGTAAACCTACTATTACATTCACCCTCCCTGATCTCTCTTCTGTTGAAAATCTGCTCTGATGCTTCTGGCATGTCAAAGAACATGGAATGTTCCTCCTGAGAACTGAGTTACATTGACTCCCCCTACTTTTTCTGGGGTCCTTGAGGACACATGCTAAATTGACCTGTAATCTTCAAACAGGAAAACAAAAACATGTTTATGAGGCTGTCTTGTATCAGAGTTTGCCATATTCAACAGCAATAAAAGAAGCTTGACACATTATTTGCAGAAACTTTCTTGATTATCCACTTGATTTACAGGAAAAATAAAAATTTAAATATTTACCTTTGCCCAAATAAGGTGAAATCCCTCGCTCAGTGTGGAGGGATAAATCACGGTGACTCAACAACTCAGTAAGTGGGAAGACTAGTGTCGGTGCCCACAAGGAGTCACCCCTACAAGATGTATCGATCTTACATCTTTGTCTGCAATCTGTCACCCAAGAACCAACTAAGCTACTCTGATTTCAAAACTTGTTGCAATAAATTGTTTAATGTAAACACAACCTGAACATGGTCATCAACAAAAATGCAAACAGGAAAAGCCATAAAAGTTGTCACCAAAAGGAGGAAGCAAGGAGGAACTGTAAACTGTGAAGCAAGTTACCATTTCTAAAATTGCTTTAAAGAATCAAATACAATGTTGCTGTTAAAGAATGTAAATAGTACAACAGTGACCTGTGCTGCTAATAGCCTGCTATAAAGATCATTGATGTGAATAGCAGTGTTTACACATTTGAGACTTATAGCCAAATGTGTGCTCCTCTAGGTACAATACACATGCAATAATACACATTACGGTCAACAATTGCAAATCGAGCAAAAATTAGCCAGCAATTCCAAGAATCTGGTGCATAATAAGCTTTTCTTTCTTTCGACTAAACTATATCCCTGGGTTTCTATATATAAGCGACCTATATTCAGCCTTGTTTGATGATTGACCATCACGAAGGTATATCTGACAGAAGCTGCTTCAGTTTCTCATATGTCATGAAAACAATGCCAATGCCTGGTACAACTTTGTAATATTCAGGAAGAATTCCTCTGTATATCCCGCGAATCCCTTCTGAGCAGATTATGTGTCTAAATGTACCAAAGAGACCAGTCTTGTAAACACGAGCACGACCACCTGCCCCTTCCAACTGCATCCGTCTCTTCACAAGGTCCAGAGGGAAAGTCACTGCAAAAAGTACACAAACCAGGAAAAGAAATTGAAAGTGAGTCTCCTCCAGACATGAAGCAATTTTAATTATTAACATACAATACAGGGGGAAAATCCGATTGGCCATTTGCCCATTTCTATCCTTCCTCAATTCTATTATGAATATTGCAATACATTGCTGCAAGCGTGCTTGAAAAAAAAATCCAAAATTAGAGATGCATTTCTTCACAATGCCAAACACCTTTTGCCTTACCAGTACCAAGGCGGTACAGAGAGCAAAGTAGCCAAAAGAGCAAAAAAAAAAAGAATGATGGTATTACAAGCATATAATAGCTGGCTGCATTGGATGTGAGTCATTTCTTGGTGGACAGTGGGAGATGTTTCAGCACATTGCATTCATTCATCTCAATTTCCCTGTTATTTTTAATTCCTATTACCAGTCATTTCCTATAAAGCAGGTCTTTCTATATCACTCTGCAAAGAAGCTCATGGGTTAAGAGAAGGTACCCTCCCCTTTAATTTTGGGAAATACACCACAGGTGGTTGTTCTGACTAATTTTTTACAGACACGTCAAGTTGTCAACAAAAGGCTGGTCACAGAAATGCTTTCCAACTTTTGAGGTTTTAGTGTTAATTAGGGAGAAATAACACGTGAAACCTAACTGAGAAGCATACCTCAAAGAGGACGCCTCTCATGTTTTGGCAACAGCAGATAGAGGCTCCTGAAATAGCCACATCATAATAGAGCCAACTGCATGTTTAGAGAGCCAAGCTATCCCATATATGTAGGAGTAAGAGCTACATTAACATCTTGATATTGAAAAACAAGTTAGTTTTGTGAAAGACAAGAAGAAAGTTGCACTTTCTCAGTTCTTACTAAAATTCACGTATGCCATACATACACGGTGTAACTTTAGCTCTAAGGGTTAGATACTAAGTAACAAGCCTGCACCTCAACCTGCTTCTCTGCATCAAAAGCATTGAAGACAGCTACAGGCATCAACATCTACGATTAAATACTTTAATAAATGTTCAATAATATAATAATTCAAAGCAATAACCTGATGTCTGTTGAATAATCCATGGGTAAAGGATAACTACTAGAATACATGGCAGAAGCAGAAAAAATTGCCAAAAGAATAAAAATTTCTGCTCAATAGTCCATAGACCTTTACAGCCAGTTTCTTTACAGGCTGTTTGAACTATTTTGCATGATACCACTTTGCTTTGTGATGTCCGTGGTTCAAAACCACAAACATCAAGGGATGGCAAGGCAATTTGGCATTGTGAATTTTTAATGAAAGTTAAACAAAAAGAAGATATTACCAACATCATGCCATTCAAGTTTTGCTGAGAAGGCTTAAGATGAGGTTTATTGGTATAGGCAGCCTAAAATTGGCATAAATTCTAATTGCAAATACTAATAAAAACAAATAGTGATTTCTTTTAAGAACACACAAACATGATTATCGAGCTTATTGAGATGTCCTCCAGCTACCAAAAATTAATTCAACATCAGTGTAACATGCTTAAATTTCTAAGTACTATTCTAACATATTTTTCTTTGTTTGATGATAATGAGATTTGGTACCTGTTGATGATGCAACACCTGACAGACTACCACAAGCAAGGCTTACCAAAACCACAGAATCATCCGGCCTGGCATCAACATGTAAGTGTTAAATCACTACCATTACAGAATAAGAGAAAAAAATATGAACAAACAGAAATTGTAAGCCTATCAAATAAGTATTTACTAACACCTTAGTACACTCAAAATCAGACGCATATTTAGAAAAGATTACCTATGATCCTGCCAATAGGTCCTTGCAGTGTCATAAACTGCAAAGCTAATCGCTAAATTAGGACCAACACCCTGCATAAATACACAGCTCAATCAGGAAACAACAAAACAAAAGCAGCATTCTGCAGCCAACTATTTTATCAAAATGAAGTCTTTTTGACAAGCAAGAAGAATTAGAGTTGCAAAACAATACCAATAGAGTTGCACCAAGTCCTTTATAAAGGCCTCTGGCACCTTCTTCCCTTCTTATGGTACGTAAGGCATGCCATATACCTCTATAGTATATTACACTTGTCTGCAGTCAAGTATTTCAAGATGAAGGGTATATATAAAATAGCAAAAAGAAAGGAAACAGGCAAAAGCTCTATGAAACTATATGTTAAGCAGAGTAAGCACAGTCTATTACCTGAGCAGCAAGACGTGTCCTGACAAGATCCAGCGGATACGTAGCAGCAGCAGCAGTAATCCCAGCCAAACCACCGCCTACAAGCCGTACACAAAGATCCGCACTAAACCTCTCTCCTTGACCTTCAACTCCCAGCATTAAATGCAACAACTGTGACACAATTGATCAAAGAAAACAGTCAAAATTTAAAATTTGAAGCTGTGTACAACATAAATTAGTCAGTCTTTCCAAAAACCATAACATAAACTGTTCATAGGACAAGTCTACCAACATTCTTGTAACGCTCAAACGCATAAAAGCTGATAGCAGAATAAGGAAGCCGATGAGCAATTGTGACCAAATTTCCCTTCCAGAACGCCCTAAACCCTTCTTCACGAACAATACGGGAAGCCTCCCTCCATATACTAGCCTTTTTCAAGTTTGAGGCATCCGTGTGCATTCCTTGCACCTATTAGATTGGACCAAAGAGATGTTAACATTATAATCTAGAATGTAGTGTGGCAGCATAAATCCCAAACACTGAAATTGATATTTGCATCAGCACAAAAGTAAGGAAGAAAATAAAATTTGAGGATTAATATTTTTTAAAGAACACATTTCTCTTATTCTGAGAGTACAAAGACAATGTTGTTGTTAATTTACAAATTTAGACCTTTTTTTTATACATTAGGTTTAGGTTTAGGTTTCCAGCTTAAACTAGACTAATCCTAAGCCCCGAAACCCTGATGAGAGGGGCTGGAAGAGATAAATAGCGAGACGCCCAAGTAGCCTCCCAGGATTACTAGATATCAGTTCAAAAATGCAAAGAAATAACGACGATAGATGAATAAAATTCATATACTCAGAAAGGTAAGCAGAAGAAAGAGAGAGAGAAATTAAGAACCTGGAAGAGGATAGTGAGGCGAGCAAGCGGCGCCGTACAAGTCTTGCTCACGGCGCCGGCTATGCCTCCGGCGAGAAGCTGCGATATGGTTCCGATCTGCGATTGCTGGCTTCTCCGCTGCTGCTGCTGCTGTTGCTGCTGTTGGTGCTGCTTGATCAGCTTCCGCGCTGCGCCACCGTCCACCACCACCGCCCCATGCCCCGCGTTGAGCGCCACCTGTCCTCCGCCTCCCTCCACCGCCACTCCTGCTCTCGCCTCCGTCTGCATCTCTCTCTCTCTCTCTCTAACGCTTTTCAGGGAAGGTGAAATCTTTGCAGCTGAATTGAAATTCTTCGTTGCGTTCACGGTTTTTATAGGACCGAAATGGTTTTCTTCGGTCTTCTCAGTTTAGGATTCTCGTAATGTACCGCACTGAGGGGATGATTGCTACAAACGACGACGTATCTCTGGAACGATTAGCACTTGGTAATCAGTAGCAGCTGAGTCAGACTTTGAATCATGGGAATTTATTTAAATTTTTTACAAAATATTACGGAGTATTTTTCTAAATACTCCGAATCTATCTGTAATCGTGGTGATTCTAATAGAGATCGTACTAATATTAATGTAGGTAGGTTACGTAATTATGCGGTATGGTAACAAGATAATTAAATTACAATAATACAATTAATCAGGTATGAATATATGTCGACGGTTCATATCCATTAATGATAATTGTAATTAGAGTCATTTTTATTTTTGGTCATACTGTTATTGGGGCATTGCCAATTTTAGTCCACTTCATTAATTTTTGCCACATTGCGGCCAGTCTTATTTAGTCCTTGCCACTTTTAATCCACCTTTAAAATTTTTGTCAAATAACCGTCCAAAACAATGGTATTTTTGTCTTTTCATGCTTTGATAACCTCTTCTACCCTTTGTAGTGGTTTTCCTTACACATTTTCATTCAATGAAGAGGTCCGGCGAAAGCCATGGGTTTGTAATGTGGCTCACATGGCTTTCGTCGGACCTTTTCATTGGATGAAAATGTGTAAGGAAAACCACTGCAAAGGGTCAAGGAGATGACCAAAGCATGAAAAGACCAAAGATACCCCTGTTTTGGATGGTTATTTGACGAAAATTTTAAGGGTGGACTAAAAGTGGCAAGAACTAAATAAGATTGGCCACATTGTGGCAAAAATTAATGAAGTAGACTAAAATTGGCAATGCCCCAATAATAGTAGGACCAAAAATGGAAATAACTCATTGTAATTATAGCCTTATAGGTGAAATTATGCATATTTTTCGTTTATTTTGTTAATATTTTCCTGTTATTTATAAAATTGTCTTTTGTATTAATGTAACTTTTTAATATATTTTATAATATATAAAATCTATCTATAATCGTGGTGATTATAATAGAGATCGTAATAATATTAACGTAGGTAGGTAACGTGATTATGGGCACGGTGATAAGATAATCAAATTACATTTAGTCGTGCATGAATTTATGTCAAAATTTCATATACATTAATGATAATTGTAATTATAGGTGAAATTATATATATATTTTTTGTTTATTTTGTTAATATTTTCTTATTGTTTATAAAATTGTCTTTTGTATTTAATATAACTTTATAACTTTTTAATATATTTTTTAATATATAAATTTTATTTACAAATACTAAATAAATATTAATTTATAAATAACTATAATTAACCAAATCAAATTAAATACATGGGATGGAATAAATAATATTCTAATGAAATCAAAAATATTATTGTTGTTATTATTATTATTATTATATTATTTTATATTTTACTATTAGTAAAAATATTTGTTTACCAAAATAAAATATTCCACAATAATAATGACGATACTTATTATAGTAAAATTTGTTATTTGATTTAACTGTATTGGTATTACTATATTAGAGATAAATTTGTATTGCAATAATGGCATGGCCAACACATTCAACTATAATTTATTGTTCAGATAGAGAAAGATAATATTATTTTTAAATTTTTTTTATCTAAATACGATATTTTAATTATTCGTAAGTTGATATCGAGGTGGAATAATAAAATTTATAGTTAAATCTAATGCATTTAAGTGGCAAAGGTTCAAAATCAATAGAGATTGATAAATATTTACATTCTATAGCCTAAAATAATAGAATTTGAATGCATTTTTTTCAATTTTATTTAAAATTTTAAAATTTATACAAATTTGAATATGGAAATTAAATACAAAATTATGTTATGTTATCGAACATGTTTATGGGTTTAGATAAATAAAATATATTGTGGTCATTGTGGGGCTGAGTGATTTCATATCGTTAGTGCGCCAGTATCAATTTTTGTGTGAATGTGATAATTCAAACTTATGATCTGTAAATAATTGAATTATTGCCAAAGACCTTGTGGTCTAGTGACACCTGGTGTCCCAGTTAACACTCCTACATGGCTGATGGGCTACTATTCAAAATATAATTTGTACATGCATGGCTTTTATATATATAATTCTCAATCTATTTCTGGCAGTAGTCATATTCCAATCTCAAATAAAACAAGTTAGCAAGTGCTGGCTGTATATCTCCAGGAATATTCCTTGGCACAACATTCTAAAGATTCAAATTCGTCTTTTATACAAATTAATATACAAAATTAATAATGAATAGATAATCTCCTTACTAATTTATATTTATAGGTATGGAAAAACACATTATATATATATATATATATATATATATATATATATATATATCATTATTTAGTAAATTATTTTATTCTCAAAAATATTATTCTCACGAATGAATAATTCCATTGCAAGGACGATAATTATCACGAGGGGTCAAGTATTTAGACTATTTATAAGTTTTTGAGAGTAGCATATTTTAATAATGTCTAATTTAATTTGCTCTTCACTATTTTTGTTATGTATTAAAAATATATTCAATAATAGTAATAATATTATCGGGAATGAAAAATGAGACTACTTTGCCATGGAGTGATGGAGGCCAGTATTTTTCATGGAACGTTGATGACTTAATGAGGTCTTTCGGCGGAAGGTTGTTCGTTGAAACTTTATGTCAGTTACAAGAAGTAATAATTGCACTCTTTAAAAAAATAGTAATTGTACTCTCAAAAAAAAAAAATAGTAATTGTACTATTTGCTTAATTTAAATTGCGATTTTGATACTTTTTCCTTTTACTTTTAGTATTGCAGTCGTGTTAAGATTTTTAATTTTATTTTCGTCTTTTATAGTTATACAACTTTTATTTCAAATTAAAGTATCATTAAATACACAAACGGGAAAATATTTTTGAATACTAGACTTAAAATGGAATATTTGAATAGTAAAATGGAACAAATTAAGATTAAAAGTAAAAAATATTACAACAATTGAGATGCCAAAATGAAATAAAATTAATTCATGAAAAAATCTATCGTGACTATTGTGAAAAATGGGATAAACTTTATGTTATGCATTCTGATTTAGGCCATCCCCAATTGTTGCTTTTAGAGAAATTTTGGAACAGTAAAATTCAATGCTTGAGTTTTTATTAAATGGGAAGGGTTTTTTTTGGGTGAGTTTTTCCTCCTGCGTATTGGAGGTTTTGGCAGGGTTTAGTGAGCCCTGTTGGGAGAGGTTACATGAGGCGCAGATTTCGTGCCAAGGTGGGCGCGTGCAGTGCATGCACTCGCCTTGACGCGTAATTACTGTTTTTAGTTTTAATTTTTTTTTTCAATTTTGTTGTTTTGTTTTTTCTTTTTACTTTTTTCTTTCACTCCCATTTTCTCTCTCCTAATCACACTTACAAAAACTCTTCAAAAATTAGACCAAAATTTAATTATTGAGGAAGACCTATGAATGCACTTTAGCCATTGCATACAATCATGATTCTTCAATTATTTTGAGAAGAAATCCCACGTTTTTGTGATGTTTTAGGCATACGTACGGGGTTGAAAAGGACTTCGGACCGATCTCAATTTCATTTATTAGTTTAATAGTGTGATTAAAACATCTGTTATTTGCCTCAAAATAAGTGACTAAATGGTGGATGCCGTGGCACAATATATTTTAGTACGGAATACAATTTATTTTGTCATGTAACTTACAAAGTATTATACATGAGAAAATTTATCTGATATATATATTTTATAAAATAATTATAGATTTTCCTGTGTTTAAAAATAAAATAAAAATCTGCAATTTATCTTTCATTAATATCCATTATGAATAGTATTAAATTCTCTAATTGTCCCTTGAGTTTATCGTAATTGGTTCGTCTCCTAACTTAAAGGTCATGATGCGAGGTGGGTTTATGAGATTCAAATTCACTTGAAACGTGCATGAAAAAAATTACCCGAGTATGTTAGAAGTTCTGGATTAGATCGCATGTGCGCACATACAAATTATGATATGACTCATAGATTAATTGTGTGACTTGCAATTTACAACGAATACAGAAATTCTAGATGCGGAATTCTGTAGATTTAGGATTAGGTTGAAAACCTGAGAATAAGATCACATAAGGTTTTTTTATTTATCTATTTTTTTATTATTTTTAATCTCTAATTGAATTTAATGTATGTAATCTGTTGCCCAAGTGAACGTGTGCCTCTCTCAGCCACGTGAATATTTGCATGGTTGAGGATATACTTGCATGATTAAATTAGAAAAGTAAGATTTTGAATTAGGATAGATTGAGACTTGATTGATTAGTTTTTTTATATCCAATTATTAATTTTCATAAAATATGCATCATTGATAATATATATAGTTATAATATGATTAAATTAGGCAATCAAATTGCAATTATACTTTTCAAATAGAGTTAATCAAACTTCGACTTAATTTTTTATTTTTTTTTACAATCTTATTTTCTACCGTTTTATAAATAAGATAACCGTATTTGAGAACATACATAGTGACTCTTTAACATCAAGTAATAAAAAGTCATACTGGGAAGTGAGAATCAAACAAATAGGAATTTTACTAGAAGGACATCCGTTTTTATCTGGATTCGACTTGATTAATTTTTGATTAGTCTGTATCTCGCAATATACAAATAAGTATGAAAATGAAATAAAACAACAAAAAAAAGATTTTTTAAAAATACTTATCGAGTTAATATAATTTGACAGCTATGGTCACGAGGAACATTACGGACTTTAATACAATTTTGAACAACAAATCAATTTGCAGTGCGTTTAGATCAGTTAGAACAACAACCTTGTCTCTTGTTCAAGTCGGCATTATTAACCTCCCCAATCTTAATGGAGGTCCCTTGACCGGGAACCGCCGCACCATCTTGCGCCGCCAACGCTTTCCGGCTAATTATCTGATAAATATCCAACAATATGGTCTGGAACGCCTTGTCCACGTTGACGGCTTCCATGGCCGAGGTTTCGAGGAACGACAACCCTTCTTTCTCGGCCACCCCCTGCCCGTCCTGCTCCGGCACGGCCCGCAGGTGGTTAAGGTCGGACTTGTTCCCAATCATCATAATCACGATGTTGGAATCGGCATGGTCCCGGAGTTCACGCAACCACCGGTGAACATTCTCGAAGGTTTGCCGTTTGGTTATGTCATATACCAAAAGTGCCCCCACCGCGCCTCTATAGTACGCGCTAGTGATCGCCCTGTACCTTTCTTGCCCCGCCGTGTCCCATATTTGGGATTTCACGGTCTTCCCCTGGACTCGGGGCGGAGTCAGAAATTTTCCTAAAAAAATAATTAAATAAATTAAAATAGTTCAAATAAAACGAACCTGGAGAGTTTTTGTTGCGAATTCGACACCTATGGTGGATTTGGACTCCAAACAAAACTCATTCCTAGTGAATCTGGAGAGTATGTTAGATTTTCCGACACCTGAGTCTCCTATCAATACAATCTTGAACAAGTAATCGTATACATGATCTACTTTATATGACATTGCGTCTTTCTATCTATTTACCTGATCATATCAAAATTGAGAAAAATTATTTGGAGTAATTAATCACATATTAAAAGAATACATTGCAGATGAAAAAAGGAAAATTAAATTGACACTCACCATTAACAAAGGCGAAATGGGGTTTTTTCTATTTTCAATCTTCGGATGAAACTCAGGATTTTTTTTTTCTTTTTCTTTTTTTTCCAGAATACAGAATTTCGATCCTCAAGAAACTGAATAACTGAAAAACAGGAATTTTAACGGTCAATACAGGGAATGATCTGAGGCGTCGCGCTTGGCAAATTATGCGGTGGACCCAGGTCCACCAAACTACGTCATTTTTGTCTCTTTTTTTAAAAAAATAAAAATAAAAATGAGTAAACATATTGCTGAATATAGATTTGTCCAAAAATGTGTGAATGTAGATGTTTCAAAGTGTGAATGTAGAGTTGTCCAGAAATGTGTGAATGTGGAGGTTTCAAATTGTGAATATGGAGTATAGAAATCGTGAATGTAGAGTTATGCATGTGTGAATCTGTAATAGATTTAAGAAGTTCTAGCAACTTGTAGCCCTGTAATATGTGAATGTGGAGTATAGGACCTGTGAATATAGAGTTTTGAATGTGTGAATGCATAACAGTGGTAATGTAGTTACTAAACATATAATAATGTAATGTGTGAATGTGGAGTTTACAAATTGTGAATGTAGAGTATAGTGTATGTGAATGTAGACGCAGGTTCACCTTACAAGGTGGACTTGGGTCCACGGCATAACAACCCGTCGCGCTTAGAGTAACCCTTTACCTACTAGAAATGGGCCTGTTCATGGCAGTAAGCCCATATTAGATATGGGTCATTTGACAACCTAAGCCCAATTAGAATAGTAAGTCAGACATTAAGAGTAGGAATTGGTCCACCTGTGTGGACCATGAATATAAGGTACATTTTTATTATACTAGAAGTATATTATTTTTGTATTGAATGTATATTATTTGATAGTATATACAAAAGGGAAAAGGGTCAAATAGATCCTCAAACTTTACCCAAAAGTGCAATTAAGTCCTCGAAGATTCAAAAAGTTCAATTAAACATACGAACTTGTCATTTTGGTGCCACTATTTGAGGGTGTGCAGAGATAAATTACGCTTTTGTGTAATAGCTCGCGAACTATATAAGAAAGATAAATCACACTAGAAAACCCTTAATTATATAACAAATTCAATGGAAAGAGTATTGATAAAAATCAAATTTGTGATATACATTTTAAAAATGGAGTTTAATTTGTAAGGTAAATTTGTTTTGGCGTGATTAAAGGTCCGACAATATACTAAAAAGTAGAAGCATGCATTACATATATTTGGCTTTTTAGAGCTTTACCTTGGTCATGACGTTTGTAAGAAAAATTCCACACTTGACATATTCATCATTATAATAAGAATATATTTTTTACAGCGACGTTTTCAAACATTTCACATTATTTTAAAAAGTTGAGAGATGAGAGTTTTAAGAAATGTGACCAAAAAAGAATTAGAAATCATTTTCATGAATTAAATCTCACGCAACTCACAAGAAACAAATAATGGTATATAAAATTCCAATACCTACATTACTAAGGGGTATATACATGAAATAATCTTTATTAACGTGTAGTGGGATTAATTAATTCACAATAAATAATGATTTTAATTTATTTTTTTTAACTTATAGACAATGCTACACTAATAGATGAACATTATATTATATATATTTATGGAGTGATTTAACTAGGAGAGCAGAATTATATTTTAAAAAAAGTTTGTATATAACCTAACATACATAAAATTAACTAATTAAGCGACGAAGTTGAATGAGAGAAAGGGTGTTGACAAGAATATAAGAATTATGTTTCACCCATTCATTTATCCTAGCTTCCGAGGTTCTATATACAGGGGAGGGTTCAGATGAAAACACTTCTACAGTAGAAAGTGAGGATTTATCCTAGCTCTACATCTCGATAAATCAATGGTTGTGATTTTACTATAACTAACTTGAGACAAATTTGTAATTCATTAAATTTAAAATTAATTCACTAGCAACTTTTTTTTTTCAAAAAAATAAAAAAATAAATAAATAAAAACAAAAACAAAAATCATGACCCACAAAATCAACATAAATTGACGGTTTGGATAGATTCACACCTTTTACCGTAAGGATGTTCACATTTGAATCCCCTCCCCCACCCACCCCAACGTAACACACACGCCCCCCTCCCCCCACATATATATATAGTGGCATAATCAAATGAAAACAGAGTCTTCTAGTAAAAAGTGAATGCTGATTTAATCTATCCATCATGGTTCATCAATAGTTGAGGGTTTTACTAAAAAAAATATATTAGCTAGGTCAATTTTATAATTATTAAAAACTTTTAAGAACGTGATTCATTTTATAATTATTGTAAACTTGAAAGTTTAATAATGGGAAAAATTTAGTCTATGATTTCTCAAGATAAAAGACGTGGATTTGTCCATACTTTTTACATGGAAGGTGTTATCACATGAACTCTTTCTCTCATATATATATATATATATATATATATAGCTGTGGCTTTCCCAAGTGTAAGGTCACAGGTTCGATCCCTAGTAGTAGCATTGACTCTTTGTGCTTGAGTGCGTGGAAAGGTTCCCGTGCATTTTAAGTATACAAGCCGCCGCACCGGAGAAGGCCAATCACACAAAACTCATATATATATATACACATACACACTTATTTATTTATAAAAGCATGCTGCAGAATGGTAAATCTTAAAAGTTACGACTTAGGAGTATAGTATCAGGTTCGATCTAATGGTCTTAGAATCTAGAATCTTTCCCACATTTCAATTTCAATTCTATGGTTGGTTCTAGAAAGCGTATAGTAAAAGTAAAACGAACAAAAGTGGTAAAACAATTAATAATGTTGCTAAATTAAAATAAAGTAAGTTGTTGTTCCATGCATATTTTACATGCGAGCAATCAAAAGTCAAAATTCGATTTCAAGTTTTTCTAGGTGATGTTGAAAGCTGCCTCCTCTCTTTTTCAACTCTCGTAACCCTTCCAATACGACATTCATTGATTTTATTTTTTATTATTATTAATTTTGGAACTACATACATAGTTATGTATTGGATTATTGGTTGAAAATTTTCAAACATTTTTCCACTTTTAAAAGCTTGTAAATTTAATATCAATTTAAACCTTTTTTTTTTTTTTTAAAGAAAAAAACTGTTATTTCTAGACGTTAAACTTAGGTGGCATGTAATAGGGATGGCTTTTTTTTTTTCTTTTTTTTTTTTTATCCTTAATTATCAATTAAAGTATACTCTCAATTCAATTAAATTACTTTATTTTACAAATAAAAAAATCACTACATACTCAAAAGTGCACATTGAATAAATCCCGTTTTCAAAATCTTAATCAGTAAAAGACTACGAGAAAATAAATCAATCTAAGTTACGGTTTATCAGCACAATTGAGAGGCCAATAGGCACTCAAACTCTCTCCTCAACCAATTTATTGGACCGAAGCCGTCAGTTAAATTACTGAACACTTAATTACAAACTTGAAATCCAAATTTGTTGATGACCAAGTCAGAGCTAAGGTGCCTTCCACCAATACACACATTCATAATTATTTGCTGTGTTTTTACCTGGTATTTCTCAACATTTTACTTCTACATTAATTACAGAACACACTTTAATTTCCAGAAATTTCAATTTTCAAATTATCTTAATTGTTGCTCTTAAATTGTGGTCAGGTTCAAAATTTGACATTTCAAATGGTAAAAGCATTGACTAATTAATTTGTAATTACTGGCTGGATTTTTGTGGTCATGGCATCCTATCCAGTCAATATGAACATGGAAAAAATACAATTAGAGAATTATCCTTGAATTTCAAATCGATTTCACACTATTTTACTGACATTAATATAGTAATTAAACAACTGACTAGAGCCACAAGGTGAGTTATTGAATTTTACCTAAATCACACATTCAGTTAGCAACTATGAACTTTTTCATAAATCAAATTGATATGACAAAGGATATGCATACACTGTAGATTAGAAAATTTGTGTCCGAAATATGTTGATCGATGTTGGCAATTGCAACATTAGTAGCTTGGGGAACGATCTGAGCTAAGCTGCTAATGTTGCAATTGTAAAATTTGAGAATCAATTTTTATATATTAAAGAGTTTTACACCCGACTTTTTTAATAAGAGTTAAATTTACTGGTGTTCTGAACGGATCTATATTAATTATTATGGAATAAGAATTAAACTTTGCCGTGAACCCTAATTATATACATGGCATCCATGAATGCATGTCAATGCAAAGTGACTTTTTTTTTAATTTTTTTTTTTAATTTTTTATATTCTTTACACACCAGACCTTTTTACACGAAACAACCCCCCCCCCCCCCCCCTATCTAGCTAGCTACCCCCTGTGCATGTATATAGTTATATATAATGCTCCAGAATGCATGCATTCTGTACTGTCAGAAATTCTCTCCGGCCTTCACTCATCAGAATATTTTTTCCTGCATATATATTATATTGTCTTGTTCTGTTCGTACGTAGAATTCGACCAGTGAGTAATCATGGCTAGAATCAAACCTTTTCTACGCTTTGTCTTGTTCACAGTGATGATCATCTTCTTCTTCACATGCATCTCCCAGCTCCATGCCAGGCCTATCCCAAACCAACATCCACAACCTAGTACGTCATCATCGACAACCTCCTTCTCTAATTAAGTTTTTTTACACTTTTAGTCTCGGAATCATTTCTACATTTAGTTGTTAGATTATTAATTTTTTTCGCATCTTGATCGACTTTTAAATCTTACCACATTTGGTGTATTCGACATAGTTTTCAGTTACTGTGATCAAATTTCAGGCGAGTGACTTATCTTGAAGGGCAAAATTGTCATTTTTAATTCCTTCCTAGTGAAGTTATAAAGTAATAAAAATGACAATTTTACCCTTTAAGATAAGTCTCTAATGACTGTAAATTAGGTCGGAGGGTCCAAATAAAGTAAGGATTTAAAAGTTGTTGAATTAAATGTAGAAAAATTAATAGATATGGACCAAATGTGACAATTGTCTCTTAGTCAGGATCAAAAGTAGAAAAAACTCATACTTCTCTGTCCTTAATTTCATCATATCTTCATTTTTTTTTTTTATTAATAGAACAATATATATACAATACATGCAGGCTCTTCAAACATGATGGCGACGCTTGGTTTGGTCTGCAAATGCTGTGATGGGAAAGGAGGGAAATGCAGCAGCTCGTGGAAAGGGTCTTGCTCAAACCTCCATTGCTCTCCATGGAGGAATTATTAGTTCAATATATACATACACTCTCAATCACTGTAATAAAATTACTTTCCACAAAATCTCTTCACTAATAAGTTATATATAAAAGTAGGGTTTTTCTATGGGAATATCACATCAACTTGATAGTACCATAGAAAATCTTTACGAAAAAGTTCATTGTTGTTACCTGAGAGTTTTACTTCACTCACATGTATGTGCTTATCGTTTATTAATTTAATCGGATTACAATATTATAATAAATTTTGGAAAAATAGCATTATTTGGTTCTTTAATTATAAGTTTATAATGATATCAACCTTAACTTATCACATATATTCAATGATTTAAAAATAAAAAAAAAAGATTACCCAAAAACCCGTTGAGGATGTAAATCATGGTAATTCAGCTGAACATAAAGACTAAACCTTTGCTTACTGCAGCTTATTGCGCACAAAAAGTCCTTCACTTTGAGAGGTTGCTCTCACACTGCTACTGGTAAGACCTTTTTTTTTTTTTTTTTTTTTTTTTTTACAAATAACTACTGGTAAGACTTAATCATGATCTTTCTTCCCAAACTTTAATTGCCCATACTGGGCACATATCTCATATCTTAAGATAGTGATAAGTCGCTTAATATGTGTGGATCAATTACGTACTTCCCCCACAACGCATGACATAATCTTTAATACTAAATTAAGAAATGTATTATGTTTCAACTAAAAATCAAAATTGATAATTACAAATTTATGTTTTATATTTTATATGCTTAATATTACCAGCCAAAATTTTTATTTAGGCAAAATGCGTGTCTTTCATATTAAAGGGAGAATACTCACATATGACATATATAGGAAGGATTATGAGAATAAGATCCCTTGTAATTAAATAATTCATTAGGATCTTCTTTGAGATTGCACGAAATCTCCTCCATTCAATAATTCAAGTTTTCACTACAAGTTCCTTGAATATATATAATCGGCATATTCTTTTGGATCTTCTTTACCCATGAACAAATAATTTAACTATTGTTCTAATGGATAAAAAGTATCACTTAAAATTTACTTTTAGTAATAGCTGATTGTTTAATTAATTTTTGTCACAAACAATACTAAAGGTTTAGGTTTGGGTTTGGGTTAATCTGGGATCTTTGTGTGCAGAAATGTACATTTTAGTGTTAAGTCTTAAAGTTCAATTGACTTGATTAATTTAATTTTAAGGCTGGTTCATGGTATCTTAGCTTATCAAAATATAAAAAATAAAAAATCTCTAATTAATGCTGGGCTTGAATCTCATTGGTCACTTGATCTATAATTTAAAATGTTATTTTCTCTTCTTACTTACCAAATATCAATTTTGGTTCCACGACTATTAGCAAAATGATAATTTTGATCCACATGTTTAGTTTCTACCAATTTTGGCCCCACGACTATTATTTTAGTACCAGTTTTCATCTACGACTATTGTTTTAGTGTCAAAATTCATCGCGCCGGTCACCCATCTGTTTAAAACGTGCCGAAATCTAAAATTATTAAAGGTATTTTCGTCTTTTTCAACTTAATATCCCAATTTGAGCATGAATAAATGGATTTGTTCTAATTTAATATTCACATCTTAATATGACAATAAAACTCTTTATATTCATTAAGAAAATAGGCCTTTGAAGTTAGGATGGAGCTGCAGCTAAAAATGGTCACATCTTCCGTCATTTCACCAAACATCACATACGTTAGTAATCGTCATGTGTCACGACTGTCCCGAGTGCCCAATCGAAGGTGTCATGTCAACTCGACTCACCATCATGATATTTTTCAAACCCCTAATATAAAGAAAGCATTATACTAGCTAGCTAGTTAAGGATACCAATTGTATTAATGTGCCAATTGGCATAGAGATCTTCTACTCTACACAATTAGTGTAACAAAGTCCTATTACGTAACATATATACATATTCTAACCTATATACTTGGATAGAATAACGCTATCAAGAATCAATCGAGTATACCACATAATTAAAGGTAAATATTAGGTGGAAAAATCAAATATGTAGTAAGCATCTTGACCTAATTAAGTATCCACATAATTAAATGTGTCCGAGTGGAATTTTGGCATGAGTTGAACGAGTACTTATCTAGTTGCATGCATTAATTTGATGTGACAAATAATGCAATTCAAGTATATATTCAACCCCCATTCGCTTAAATAAATATCTTGAATTCAAACTCCACCACAGGCAATCTAAAGATGAGCTCTACCAATTTGATTTAGGGTACGTTGAGATTGGCTTCCTAGCTTGTACATAAAAGTTAAGGATATAGTTTGGTGTGAAATCTGAAGTTAGACATACTCGATTTATGAAGTTCATCTCTCTATGATATACTCTCGTTGAAAAATCTAGATTATTAAGAAAAGAAAAGAAAAAAGAATTTTGTTGGTCTAACCTAATTAATGAGGGTTGAATATAACAACATGATGGGGGAATTGAAGATTCAATTGGCATTTCAATATTCTATCTTAACCACCACTCTAACCCTATTTTAATCAAATGCCGCCATGTCTACCATAAGTATTCCCTATTGCCTAATCTAGAATATCTTAATGAGCACAATGTTCAAAAAAGTTAAGATTGGCTACCTCATGAATATCTATCTTCAATTGCAAGTACTAGAATCAAATCTAATCCTCATAATATGTTCTTTAATAATGCGATAAGTATCTTTGTCTATCCACTCTTTAGACCATTCTCCAATCAATTCCATTTATAGTACTCCTAAATTTTCTTCTTTTTCTTCCCCTTATAGTGCAAAACAGATAAGCTTCATTATACTAATCTCTTGTTAACCCTATTATAGATTTGAAGATGATGATAACCTTATCATATTAAGATTATGTTATGTAGTTAGCTAGTTGTTATTAATTTATGGGGTTTAGAATTGCTCCATATATACTTTTTCCTTTCTAATCTCAATTTATATGAACTTTTTTTTGCATTTCTTTCACCTTTCTCCTCTGTTCTATCATGTTTATAATTGTCGTTATGTTGTTATCGCTCTTTATTCCTTTATCCATTAGAGAATAATTGATTTGACTTAATCGAAAACTTCGATCAGTCATGAATTAACAACTCAATATTTATTTTTATATAAAAAAATCTTTAAATTTTATTTTAAAAATATAATAATTTTGCCTCTTTTTTGTTATCCCTGACTCCAAGCTAAGCTAATTATAACCCCCTCCTTGCCATGAAAGGACAGCCATGATGGAGAGTTATCTGTAGTGCTCATTTCAACTAAATAAGAATTTTAATTTGTTCAATGATTCTCCAAATAAAATAATTAATCAAAAAATGGAAGATAGAGTCAATTTTGCACCTTCATCACGTGACTCTGCCTTTTGATTCCATTCATAGCAGACAGTACTCTTTAGATTCTAAAGTGGAATTCATAGGGAAGAAGAAGAAGAGATAATATGCATCTTCTGAGTGTGTGTGTGTGTGTATATATATATATATATATATATATATATTAATGCACAAGAATGGAACAATGCATCAAGAGTCAACTGCCTATTTGTGCAATTTCATCCGAATAGCCTCAACTTGAGAAAGTGACTTTTTATCAACTTATATTTACTATGTGCTTGGAATTGTTTTCATGGTGGGGTTCGCCTAAATTATTCGGGGATAAATTTTGTTCGTTACGTTGTGTTAAAAATGCCAGTAAAGTAATCAAGTCTAAATAGAGAAACCCGGTGGAAGGATCATGGCAAAATGTACCCATTAGCCACCCGGCCCCGATTACATGATTTTCAAGGAGATTAGGTGTTGGCTGGGAGTAGGCTTGGAGCATTAATTTAGTGCGTATTCGATATATAACACTGACTACTATACAAATATAATGAAAACGTCCCCAGGGCATTAGTCTAATGGCTGAGAAATCACACTTAAGACTTGCTTCCATCAACGCGGGGGGTTTGGGTTTGGGTTTGGGTTGAGCCTATTATACGCAAAAATGTACAGTTTGGTGTTGAGTCCAGAAAAACGCGCTTAATCCTGATAGAATGTGAAAAAAGTTTGAATTATTTGTGAGTTGTTAGTAAAGAGTATTCATCAAGACACTAAACTGAACTACTGACGTCAATACTGAGTGAAGAATGCAATCTTTATGGCTGTCTATAAATAGCCCTCTGAACGTATTCATTTCACTCAAAGCTTCACCTTCTCTGATCTTCCTTTCCCTTCTGCATCTAGAGAGATCTCAGCCATTTTTTAGCATTTTGTCAGTTGGTCGTTATTAAAGACTGACAGACAAACAGACAAACTCCTAGGATAGTTATACCACAGAAGTTAGTTTCTTTGGTTAATGGAGAAGGGAAACAGCTACAACTATAAACAGCAAGTAGGAGGCTCATCTTCATCCTTGACTACTGATCTTTTCGGTCCTAAAGACTCCTCAAAATCAACAACCTCAGGGCTCTTTCAATCCGTTTTCGGGCCTTCCTCCATGGTACGTACACCTTCAACTGTTTTAACTACTTTCATTTTATTCTTAAAATATCACTTATCTCTGTTATAAAATCATTTTCTAGGGACTGGGGAGGGGGTCTACTCATTCTCAGGTCTCAGGGTCCTCAACAACTTCAGGTAATGGATAATAATACTTTTCTGCAAGTATAATTCTATTTTATACACACACACACACACACACTCTTTTAAAACAAGGTTCTGGGAACTTAGAAGAGACTCTTTATGTTCAGATTGTGCGACTCGAAGGGGAAGGGGAGATGGCGCGGGGATAAGTAGCAAGGAGATGAAGAGTTCTGTTTATCAGAGTGAAAGTGTAGAGCCGTGCTATTTAAGCTCATCAATCTATTATGGCGGCCAAGATGTTTACCCTCCAACCACCCAAACCAATACCTCGCGCCATACTGTAAGTAAAATATATATATGATATGTGATCTTGGTTCCAATAAAAAATATATTCAAAGATTAATGATTCAGTTTATGCTTTTTGGGTTGCGTTTTTCTTGAATCAGTTCAAGAAAGACGGGGATGAAGATGACCAAAACGGAAACAACAATTCAAACTGTGCTTCTAGGGGAAACTGGTGGCAGGGTATGAATATTTCTGTGTCATTTCAGATAATCTTCTTCTTAAGCTGTTCTTTTCATAGCTGCAAATCAAGTTTTATCTGTTTATCTCTGCAGGATCACTCTACTACTAATGCAGCCCTTAATTTAAAGGGCGGCACCTTAAGGATGATCTCGTAGCAGCAAGGAGTGGCAGATTTTACAACATTTAGTTCAACATTACCTTCTGTTTTTCTGTTTTTCCCATGTTTCAGAATAACATAAGCTAGCTTGTACTAGAAATTCCTAGCTCCTTGCAGTTCATTGTATACGTAATGCTACATTTGTTTTCTTAATCTAATCTAACTTTCTGGTACTCTTCATAATCAGCCAGCCCGGCTGAAATCTGTTTGTCTTGCTCTAACCTATGTTCGCTCACAAGGATGCAGTAACTGTAAAACTAAAGCAACAAAATAGCAGAAAGGTTGCCATGCAAGTATGCAGCATATCTTTGTATAATGAACACCAAGAGTTTTGTTACTTCTTAACAGAATTCATGCATGGCAATGACATTATCAGAAACTAGTCAGATGCATGGCTCTACCACAGCGAGGTTGTACCATAAGATAAGTACCTGTAAATCCACTGCACGACGACAAACTGCAACTCCTGATCTTCAGTCTTCGTGTTAACATGTGTGCTGCAGAATGGGTGGATCATGTGTTAGTGAATGGAATAATAAGAGAGTGAATTACAGATAAATATGATAAAAAGATCAGGTCAGTTCAGTTCAGACCAGCAATCCCCAGAGCTGCAACAAACATCAGAACACACCAGCATTTCATTGGAGGTTCCATTGTTTTCTCTGTCCAAGCTTTTTCAGCTCCATTGGGCTTTATAAGAGCATGTAGACGAGCAAACACTGACATGTAAAATCCACTCAACAACACAGTGAACAAGCGAGTTCTATTAAGCATTTGAGAGTTAAGAACTCTAATCTCACACTCTCACCTACTACCAAGTGAAAAAAAAAAGTTTTTTTTTTCTTTCTTTCCCTAAAGCTCGGTTTGAAAGAGCATCCACTTACAACATTCCTGTCTTCGAATTCCCACTCACTAGAAAGTCGTTTTCAGTTGAAGAAATAACACGTGGTCCTGAAGAACCGAAGAATCAATTCCACAATAATGCAGCATAATCTTGATATGCAAGTTGTTATGTCAAAGATGAAGTCTTTTTCTATGCTGCAATCTGGAACCATGTTAAACTATCCCTTTATGCCAAAGATTGAGTCATTTTCTATACTGCAATCTGGAATCAAGTTAAACTGTCCCTTAATGAGAAATGGGATTGATTTACTAAGGGTAATTTTCATATAAACAACAGCATAGGCATAGTACATCACAGATTATGAAGTACAAGTACAACGTCTGATAAGAGTAAGATGTTGTTTAATACAGGACAATTTGACAAACAGTTTGTGGGCAAGTTAACGAGTGAAAGCATAGACGACGATGCATACATATAACAGAAGCCCTAATGGCACAAAAGTCACAAGAGGGATGACAGCTCCATAGCTATGGCGACTCCCACACCCCAGAGTTCCCAGCTTTACCTCAACCACATTGATCAAAGCAAGCATCAAGCAAATGCAGCCGGAAACCGAACCCGCAGCGGATACCAGGTACCCGACCCGGAGAGCAGTCTTGTTGATGTGGGCGAGGTCGAAGGTGAAGGTGAAAATGGTGTGGTGATGGGCGCGAGTGGAGAGGCGGAGGGCCTGCTTCAGGCACAGAGCGATGAGGCTGGAGAAGAGGAAACACGCGAAGGAGTAGACGTGGAAGGCCACCAGATCCTCCGCGATTTTCGGGTCCGGCAGGCATTTCGGGTCGTCGGTGAGGCGGTTATTCGGGTCCCGAGGGTTCCACGATAACCCGACGAAAACCGCTAGCGAAAACAGGGAATTCACGTGAATTATCCCGTCCAGCGCCGTAATGTGGATCGCCGTGCCTAGCCTGGGAACGCCCGCGTCAGACATCTTGCCGCCGCACTGAAGCGAGGCCGGAAAATGGAAATCTCGCCGTGACTGTAAGCTATTAGTTTCATTCCGTTCAAAGAAAGTTGCCGCTCAGCTTTTTCTTTTTGTTGCTTTATCGTCTTTTTCCTTTTTCTCATTTCAATCGTAAAAAAAGCTGGAAAAAATCCCCAGAAACACATGCAGTTGCCTGGAATCAAATCCTGGTTCGTCTACAGAAAATAAAGAAGACAATATAGCGGTTAGGACTGATGCTTACTTCCTAGTGGATCACCTATTATTTGGCTATCTAGTTGTCATATTCTAGTGCTATTGGTTATAAATAGGTGGACACCGACATCTCTCCATAGTATCACAATGCCACTTCTCAAATTGAGCAGGGCTGAACTCGGCTGAACCAACCTACGCCTAACAAACTTCATAATGCACAAGTTTTTAATTCAAAAGAATAAACTGAACTGCATAGAATGTAACTAAGAATGCTATTTCCATGAAAAATGAACAGAGTTTATGGAATACAATTAGTTCTGCAACAATTTGTATGTCAACTGTCCAGAATTTGATTGTGTGCTCCCTATATATATTATCCCTCTCTTCTACAAGTGGTAAGTCTGTAACTACAGGTTTCAGCGGTTAACTGGTTTTAAGACAGAACAGTTCTCCTTCTCCAATTCTTGAGTTTCCAGGCAAGGTTTTGATGGTTTTGATGGTAGTGAGCCGGAACTTTTGTTGGAAATGGAGGCCAGTGCTTCCAGAGGATTTCCACAGGTCTTTGTCTTTGTCTCACCACCGAGGTAGTTGGACAGTGCTCGTTTTACTCCAAGGCCACGTCGGGCAAGCTTAGCAGTGTTGCCATGGAGGAATGGGGTTAACTCTCCCCTGGCGGGGCTTATCAGAGGGGCTGGTGAGAGGGTTGGAGTGGAAAAAGCGGATTTGAATGGGGTGCCTGAGACGGGCAAGGAGAATGGGCTCGAAACCTTTCTGTTCGCGAATGTGTTGATTGCAGTAACTGCAGAATGCTTATCAGATTGCCTGGTTATGTCGTCCACGTATAGCAGATCATCAATCCGTGCTGCGATATTGAAAGCCAGACTCTCCAAGACTCTCGAGTAGCTCTCGAGGATCGACTTCCCCACATCCTGAAACATAACATTGGAATAAGAACATGAATCCTTGTAGCTGAAATGAGGTTTTGGCCAAATATATTTCATTGTCTTGGTTTTTTCTTCGAGAATAGATATACAAATAAGAGCAGAACTGCAGAAGTGAACCTTGTTGCACTGAATCTTGCTGGCGTCCAAGGTTGTCTGGGCGAGATTGGGGAATCGCTGCTTCAAGCAAAGCAGAAGATTTTCAGCTCGCTCTGCTAGTAAATCCCGCTTGTCTTCAACCACTAGATCTTTAACAATGTCCCAAGAAGATTTGGCTGTGGAACGGTTTGGATGTGTCGGGGGTCTCGGGTGGTGCCTTCGACGCCAAACATAGATTGCAGCCTCCACGCGATTTGCCAACTCCAAAGCCACGTGTTCAGAAGACACGTCGAGGCAATCCAGCAGGCACTCAGATGAGAAACTATCTGATGTGATATAGCGATAAATGACATCTCCTAAGCAGGCTCTCCCGTTCTAGAAAGGCAATGATTAAAACATCACTCGAATGAAATGAATCATAAAGACGAACATGGATGCTTAGCACAATCAGTTCCACGAAAACGCAGCAAATTAGCCACGAAGTTTTCATGTCTAGCACAGATGACAGCAAATTAGGATGTTAAGAAAAGAAAACCTTTGGAAGAGCTTCCAAGTACGACTCCGGAACTTCCATCTCGGCCAAAGTAACGCTGTTGATCGCCATTGCTGCTTTCAGGATTTGGCTCGTGCATTCGCGTTTGTGGTTTAGCTGCTTCCTCGTGGCATCGGGGAGACCATCAGCAGGCACCCTCGGCACAGGCAGCCACCACTTGTCTTCTTGGCGTGGGATGGCCTTATAAAACGAGGCCGATCCATCATTCTCTGCTGCAACCACACCTTTATCCACATACCAAAACTCGGTGCTGGTGAAACTATCCACAATTTCCTGCACCATTGAATCGGATTTTAAACAGGCACTATTCTCTAATCTCTACGTTACAAGCAATGACCAGAGCCAAGAAAGCAAGGAGGGCTTACAATGAGCATGTTGTCAAGTTTCTTAAGCGCTGGAAGGTTAATCGATATATCTGATCGTGGTCTGCTACTCATCACCTGACAACAAAACGAGAAGTAAAACATCAGTTATTTAACTACAAACAAACAGCTAATCAAATCCGTTAACCCCGTAACTTTTCACCATGAACTTAGTATCATAACAGAAACAATTAGGCTGCCATTAACATCAGATTATCTGCTTCAAATCAACATTTCAGATCATTTCAGAGACAGAGCAGAGCTACCTCAAGCTTACTTCCATCAGGAAGTGTCTGCCAAGAAGGAATTAACTCAACAACGTAATCGCTAACAGCCACAAGCCATTCCATCTCCCTTCGCCACATCGATTTCTTTTCGGGAGGCAATGGTTCCAGCCTCCATAATTGCCCAAATACAGTAGCTGCAGACAACATTGCTACATGTTACTAACATAAAGTAGACATTTCATCACCCAAAATCTTATGAAAAGTCCAATTTGTTCTTATCAGGCAAAGAACCAAGCAATCAGAGAGGAAGAGAGGATGAATGCTCACCACACAGATTAGTAATGGCATTTGAAATGGCTAATGCTGTGGAAACTCCTTTACCACAGCCAGACATGTCTTCACCAAGCAACAATTTTGCAAATCTCTCCTTCATCATCTCCAGTTCTAGTCAAGTGTAAACAAGAAATTTTGAAAAAATTGTCAACTTCAAAGCTCAAACTACAAAGTTTTAAAGCTAAACCACTGTTGAGTGTTTGAAATTAAAACATAAAAAAGAAAGACAACCTGGAATTCTCGATCCAAGCTCCTTCTTCAACTTGGAATCATCGCCATTATCGTCTTCATTCTCCTTCGCCTTCACCTGTTTCTCAGCTACACCTTTCCTCGAGCACTTGGTGGACTGGGTCTGGGCTTTCCGGATGGGCCATCCCAGAGCCGGCGGCGAGTAGCCGCCCCCCTTCCGTCTACTCTCGTCCGACGACGACTCAGAACTCGACCCCCTCGAACTCGAATCAATCAACGACTCAGACATACTAGACCCATCTCCTCTCTTGCTCATCTTCTTCAATTCCCTCAGCTAAACTCCAGAAACTCAAGGGATATGTGACAATTACTGGCAATACCCAAAATAAATACACCTAAGATAAGCTACTGGGCACAAAACTAAACTTAAGCACTATATACAAGGAATATACAGTAATGATAGGTAAAGGAATCTGCATTATTTGCTTCCTTATTCATCACCCATCTCAAAAAGACTCCAACTTTTTCAAACAAAACACCCAGAAACACACAGATAATGAGTTCAAACGTTAGCCCATCAAGAATCTTAGCTAACAAAGTTGATTCTCATCAGAAAGAAGTGTGAAGTAGGATGTTTTTGTGGGTGCTGGAGGCTTTGGAATTGGAATTGGAATTGGAATGGGATTTAATTTATGGGAGTACCAAGTTTTCAAATTTTGAGGTTAACTGCCTTTCGGTCTATGACTATGGCCACATGCCAACGTCTATGTCCCTCAGGGCATCGTTTTAAAAAAATAAGCAATAAAATAATGGCTTGTCATAGCCGTGAGGGTGACGGATATGTCACAACAGCTTTTACAAATTATGCTTTTGCCCCTTGTTGCAAAATTATATAAACTCCTCGTTGGTAAATGGTTGTTAGCTGATTGGATTATAATATATACCTAGTTGATAATAATAGTTGATTGTAAAAAAGTGTTTAATAAATTAGTTGTTAGCTGATAACTGTTTGGTATAATTTCTTTTCTCAAAAACTAATTGAAAAACTTGCATTTTAGAGTTACAAAAAGTAGATTAACCAGACACATATATTGATTTTTTAACTAAATCAAATAAGTTTGATGGATAGGTTAACTATTTTACCAAATAGGACCAAAATGTCTAGATTATATATTGTGTTTAAAATTTCCATAATATATTAACATGGGTAGATAGGAAAGCACTCATATGTGTATGGAATGTCTTGAGGCATAACTTAATTGATCAATCCGTTTAAAATAAGCTCATATGCTTTACTTTGTTAGGAATCACGATATGCAAGGTTCGAACCTGTTTCCAGTGCAAGTGCAAGTGCGGTAAGGGGCATTTAAGTTTGAACCTTGCATTTTTTTTAAATTCTTTTATTCATGTGTTTGAACCTTACTAAAATGTTTTATTATATATATAAATCCCGTTGTAATGTGGATCATATAATATGATATATTGTATATTTATCATAGAATAAATGTCAAAAAAAAAAAGAGTCAAATTTTACTATCTAAATGAAATCCCTTAGATCAGTAAAATAATGCAATTTGATCTTAATGTTATTGTTGACTTGTTGTTCCCAAAAGGTTGAATCCGCAATCTGAAGGGCTCTTCACGCCCCGGCCCGACAGAGCATCTGAAAGGGCCTTTGTTTACTGCGCATAAGGAGTCCCCTCAGTTTAAGAAGTTGCTCCCACAGTGACGCTAGTGAAACTCGATTCCGGGTCATTGTCCCAAACTTCACCCATATGGTCATGTGCTATTGATATTAATCGAGGTATAATATCGAATACATCAAATTAAACACCGACATGATAATATTAGTCGAGATGGAGACTATATTTGAAGGAATTAAAGAAATGAAAGTAATATCTAATAGGCAAAAATTAGTTTTACTATGTTGATATTCATATTTCACAATATACTGTTAATTCAATCGAATTTTAATCAAGTAACACTCTAATAATGAATAAAGTACTAGGGATAGATTAGATGGATGCATAAATAAATAGTATAGATTTTCAAATTTTGTGGGGCCTACATATATATAATTACATTAAAGTCGTTATTGGCATGCCGTAACTATCACACCCCTTTCTGATCATCATCCCCCATAAACTCGAGGGTCTTATGATTCGCATTTATTATGCTATGTGTTACTGTTACAGTGTTACCTCAATATATTTACATATATACACACACACAATAATTTTTTTAAAAAAAATTATATAGCTTAGAAAGGAATATATAGTTGAGTGAGTGGATCGAGTATGATTTTTATACTTTAAATTACGAGTTTGATTGTTGTTAACATCCTCTTGGATAAGTCTAACGCACAAGAATTTTTAGTGTGAATGTGCGATTTAACTTTCATATGCATGCATGTGCGATTTGCAGACTATTACATAATAGTACGCCCTCAGGTAGTTGTTATATGTTTATATCGTCAACAAAAATTTGAATAAAGATTCAAATACATATATAGTTATAACTTAGAAGTTATGTGATTCTATATGTAGATTTAAAATTTGACATTAGACTACACAAATATAAGAAAATATAATTACATTTTACCGTTGACTTTTCTTTTGGTCATGTAATGATAAACACTTGGTTTTGACACTTGTTCATGAGGAAGCTAGTAGTTACTTTAAAAACCTATCTGAATTTTTTTATAAAATTGTTGATGCATGAATGAGTATGGAGAATTGAAGATATATGCATAAAATTAAATTTAGGATTGAAATAGAATATATGGAGGCTAATTAGTGTTTGGAATATAATGGGGATCTACAATATTAATTAATGAAGGCTAATTAGTAGCATTAAATGAGAGATCGGTGGTCTGAATATTTTTAAAAATTTTGGTGGTCCTAATCCATAGGTTCACCTAATATTTTAAAAACCTGCCTACTGCAACATCCTAAATGTTTATGTATAGAGTGTTGATGAGATAGCGTAACAGTGTACGCGAGTCTTTTCTAGTTTAATTGGAAGTTACTTTTCTAGTTTAATTGGAAGTTACGAGTTCAAATTTATGAGAGTGCGTTCTGCCACTATAGCACGAACATGATTAGTCTCGATGTATTGAGTTCTATTAGTATATATATCTTTGACTTACGAGATAATTTTTACCCACTATTTGAATATACGCTTTTATGTGAAACCTGCCTTGTGACTCTAGCCAGCAAAGAAGCACATGGAGCTAGGTAAACCTGTCTAAATTGTCCATAGCTTATCGACGACACATCTTGCATCTAAGAAGAGTCAAATTTGAGACTTTGTGATTACCAAGTCAATTGTCTGACTAACTTGATTAGAGTTGTCCATAAGTTCTACGTAGTATTAATCTATTATACCCTACATAGTGAAACATGTGATTGGACAGGAAAAGAAAAGGTTTGTTTATTGTATACATGCAATGCATGGAACATATACAAGATACCAAGTTATGCATCAGAGTACATATATAACGTGAAATATTAATGAATATTGCCGCTGCCGCACCTGTATACGTACAAATATCTCTGATACATGCACGCACAAAAGGCGCAAATTATATCGTGGACCATGATCATAACTGATACTGCAGCTGCAGTTGTGTTGAACGGATGCTGCAGTTGTGTTGAAAAGATACTGCAGTTGTGTTGAAAGGAAACTGCAGTTGCACGGAACAGAAGTCGTTCATCCGTTCAACACAACTGCAGTATCTATTCAACACAGCTGCAATATCTTTTCAACACAACTGCAGTATCCATTCAACACAACTGCAGTTCCAGATGAATGACATGGCCTCTGTTCTGCACAATTGCAGTTCCTTTTCAACACAACTGCAGTATTCTTTCAACACAACTACAATATCCTTTCAACAAAACTGCAGTATCAACCATGGTTCACGGTATAAGGACTGCACAAAAGGCTTTTGTACAATAATTTATTTTCACTAATTAAATTGTTTTTTTCTTTATTTATAAATATATACACCACTTTTATTAGATATTTACCAAATATTTACAATAGAAAATTATAGCGATTAGAGAGGATAATTGCTCCAACCGCTCTCAAAACATATCCTCAAACATTATCTTCTTATGTTTTCCAATCCAAAATCTGTGTTTTTATGCGATTATATTAACTATATTGAGCATATAATATCTAAATAATAAATGTACATTTCAATTATCAGTTTAAACTTTTAATTGATATGAAAAATATCATCCAATTCAATTAACTTGGCCAACAATTAATTAATTAGATAATAAGGGCCAAATAAATTATCAAACTACACAATAAATTGCAATTGAGTTATCCAAAAAAAAAAGTAATTAAGTTTTTAGACGACCCAAAATTATGCAATTAAACTGAATGTGACATGTACTCCAAGTTGTAAGCTGACGCGATGATTACCTTTATTAAAAAATAATTTTTAGAACTTATTTTAGATTGTATTTTTTTTTTTTGAATTGGATAACTTAATTATAATTTTTTTTTTTTTGTAATTTGATGACTTATTTAACAGTTAATTCAATTAATTAGTATAATAAGTAGTTTTGTTCTCGAGGACGGCGAGGAGTATAGTTCATTTTGTTAAAGAATTCTGGTTTTGTAAATATGTTGAAGTTCGAGGTGGATTTATTAATGATTGAAATTGATTAGTGGTTAATTTGAACAAGTCGGCCAAAAGTGGTTCAGCCATCATTGTATTAACTATTATACATTTATACTCGGACGTACGTTGTTGTCCGATGTTGGAATCAAATCATTCAACACTAAATTACCCACAAATGAAGGACTTATGATAATAATTCTGCTTAATTCTCCTCGATTTTCTCATAATCTTTTTTCCCCCCTGTTTTTTATTGCCTGGAAAGCAATACTAACGGCATTGACCATAAATCTATCCAGGACTTGGGTACAGGTCGAGTTTGGATTCAACCCTATCATAACTCTGAATACCCAAATTACTCAACATTTCAAATTATTATTTGAAGTAGGGGGGGTGGTGTCAATGTATGTTGGGTCGGGCCACCCCACCGCAAGTCTTTTTCTCGTAGACCTTTATGGAACAGTCAGTGAAGTCCACGGACTAGGATTATGCAATCTTAACCACCCTCGTGTGGGCCCGCGAATCTAACTTAAAAAATTAGAAAATTTATTATTATATTATTATATTATTATTTTATATTTAAATAATTTAACCTAAATAATATAAAAATTGTGTTAAAAATTTTAAATATTTTTAGGATTTTATATATAATCTTTTTAAAAAATAAAAAATAAAAAGCCAACAGGCCATTCCGTAGCCCACACGGACTAGTCTGCATAGCCTGCGAGGGTTAAAAATTCTAGGCCCTAATCCACTTCATTGTAAGGCGGTTTAGGACTGACACACGGGATTCAGCACATCGAGACCCCTAATTTGAAGCCAACTCTTCCTGTGCACTTCCATCGATATTAATTTTCACACCAGCAAAAATTAAAGTTATGGGGATCAATATAATTACAGTCTGCCCTCGCATGGTAAATTCATCTGTGCAGTCAAACTGAAACGTTGCAAACCAAATAACGAAAAGTAGAAATGCAAAAGTTGAAATAAAGGGGAACGTACACATGCATGCATTCCTACATGCTTGCGTGGTTAAAATTTTATTACTCCGTACTATTTACTTTTTAAAACCCTTAGGCCTTCTCTATTGGTTGCTTTTAGAGAATTTTTAGAACAGTAAAACACATTGCTTGGGTTTTTATGAAATGGGAAGGGGGTGTTTTGGGTGGGTTCTTTTCCCTGCAAATGAGGGGTTTTGACAGAGTTAGGTGGGCCCCACTGGAAAAGCATAGCATCAGGCGAAAGATGTGCAGTAATTACTGGTTTTTAATTTTTTTTTTCAGTTTTTTTTTTGTTTTATTTTGTTTTTGCTTTTTTTTTTCCACCTCATTTTCTCTTTCCTAATCTCACTTACAAAAACTCCTCAAAAATCACACCCGGGTTTAACTATTGAGGAAGGCCTTAGGCTAACCTTATCCCTAAAATTCTACCACTTTCTAAATAACATGGCTTTCTTCTTCTTTTTTAAACTTTTTTTTTTCCCTACGTGTTTGGCAAACTTAAAGGCATAATCCTAGTCCGTGGCCCCAGGCAAACTTAAAGGCATAATCCTAGTCCATGGCCCCAGGTAATAGGATTACCTCCAGGAAGGTAATGTGAGATTTTGGGAATGTAAGATTACCTGATGTGTTTGGTTTGGATTGTGGAATATAATATTACTTTGTTTGGTTAAGGGTTATATTTTAGATTATATGGGACAATTTACTATAATGTAATATATATATATATATATATATATATATATATTTATTTATTTATTTATTTATTTATTTATTTGTGTGCCTTTATTGTGTGTATTTTTATTTATTTATATGTATGAATGTATTGATGCTTAATATTAAAAAAATAAATATATAAATCTACACACGTATATTTGATTATATAAACATATATTTATTTTATATATGTTATTGTGTTAGTATTATTATTATTATTACTATTATTATTATTATTGCTATTATTATTATTATTATTATTATTATTATTATTATTATTATTATATAAGGATTAGTTAACAAGGGCAAAGTCAGAATAATCCAAGGTAATCTTAGATTACCTAAAAAAACGAGGGTAATCACATTACCTTGAAACATTACCGCCACATCAGCTTTGAGGTAATATAACATTACCAGGTAATCTCATAACTTGAAACAAACAAGGTAATATAACATTACCAGACTCAGATTACCTAGGTAATCTCAGATGACCCGAACCAAACGGCTCCTTATCGTTTTTTTTTTCTTCAAAAAAAAAAAAAAAAAAAACCCTTATCGTAAAAGTGAGGTGTGTTTTAACTGGCTAACAAAGTAATAGGTCCTCAAATACTTGTAAGACCTTTTTCGATTTTGGTCCTTGCAGGATTCGGACTTTGTACTTTGCGGCTACTTCCCGCATTTACAGTGAGGGAACGTACACATGCATGCACGCACGCTTACCTGGTTAATATTTTACTTGTTAAATTCTCATTGTAAATCACAGGACATGCCTCAACTGGCTAATAGACTCTCAAATGCTTCTCATTTTTAGTTTTTAGTAAGATTCAAATCATGCACTCTACAGCTCCTAATAAAACAATGTTGATAGACTTATTTTGAGTTGGTTGAAGATAACTTTTAAATTTAAAGAAGATGAATATGTTGAAATTGGTGATGCATAGCATTTTCCTCTTTACCGTTGTAAACCAAAAAAGGGCTGAAAATTAAATTAAACCTTTTTCCAATCTTTTGTCGGAAATGAAAGTGTTAACTTTTTTTTTCCCCAACGGATTCCCAGATAAGAGAATCATTGCATATATGCATGGACCGCAAACATATAGACAAAAATAGGTTTTTTTTTTTTTTAAACATCAAATTTCCTTTAGTAAGTAATAAGATATCGATTTTTGGATTTTATAAATGAGGACACAAATAGAAATATTTTATAATATTAAATTAAATTATTATTATTATTATTTTGATAATTCAGGCTTTTCGATTTTGTTGAACTATAATATGGATCCTATGAACCTATTTTTAGGTCTATGACTCCTATGAGAAGGTAAATCAAGTTAATCTAATTTCGAGATTCAACATCAAATTGTACACTTATATGCACAAAGAATTTAACCCAAATTCACACCTAAACCCCAATGTTCCGATTATTATATATTATTATTAATTAAGTGGACTTGTTTAATGCAACAAAGACAGATTTTTTTTAAAATCTCTCTCCCTCTCTCTCTGTAGTTTGAAATTTAAAGATGCATTGTATGTTTGAAAGGGTTCAATTTTTGAAAGAGTATGCAAAAAGGGAAGAGTTCTCATAGGCTACTTTTCACGCCTACTCTTACACGAAAAAGGATGTTCAGATTCAGTTTTGTAGTTGACAGCAACCAAACATTGGAAGGAATATAATTCAACCAAATAATTAAACCATGAGTTATAAGCACATAAATGTGGTCCCATGTTTCTCTATAACTATTTTAATTAGTATAGTATTTGTCGATCCTTGTACCCTGCAGGGTGCACTAGTTTGGAACGTAAAGATTAGGCCTCAAGATCTATACAACGATAATCGAGAGATAATGAATAAAATAGTAACAATGACAAATAGTGTAATTACACTTTTTTTTAGTGACACTAAATACTAAAAGAATGTTACAAAAAATGTAGTGAAAATAGAAGCTAGGCGCTACCGTCCGACAAGCGCCTAGCGCTTATCGTAAAGCATGTGTATGTATCTTGTGTTGTGAGTTTTTGTCTCTCGTGTTATGAAATTCTGTACCTAGAATAAATTAAAATTTGAGTTGAAACATGAGAAACGAGAAACTAGAATTTGTTAAAACTTAAATATCAAAACAATGTCATTTTGATCTAGAATCCATAATGTTATGTGGACCCCGGTCCACGATATAAATTGTCAGAACTCCTTTATGGGCTAGGTAGATTAATCATATTTAGTAGAGACATAGATACTGATTGCATAAATTGGATCGGAGGTCACGACTACGCTACGAATACGTATATGGTTAATAAGTAGAAGGGCGCGTATATGGTTAATAAGTAGAAGGGCGTTTAGTCAGTCGGTTTGCCGTGTGATGACCGAGTGGACTAGGGCTATGTTGTATTATGGAGAAGAGACTTACTGGTGAAGTAGGTTATAATGTAGCACATATCACAAGTGGTGTAATATTGCAAAGTAAAGAATATGACAAGTGGTTTTATATAACAATACATTGGTTATGACAAGTGAGGGGAGGACCCTTCTATTTATACTAAGCAAGTCGGTTAAGCATTAAATGCTCTATATGCAAGTAGCTTGACGTGACGCACTCTTGTTGGTCTGCTCAGTTATCGCTCTGCAACTACATGTAGACTAATTACTTAGGTGACAGAGTCATCATTCCTGCACGCTGTTAGCCGCCTTTCTTGCAGGCACAAGTGGATCTCAGCGGACCGACCGGGTGGGATTCTGCCAGTGCAATCCCACGGGCAATCCTGAAACATCTTTAACCATCACTAGGCTTCCCAATCTTCACAACAAGTGAGGCAATCTGTCACAAGCCATTGAGATTCAGGCATTCAGCTGATCTGTGATTTTAGCAGACTGGCCGAATAGTCCTACAGGTAATCCTTGTGTATATTTACCCATCATACACTAATACACTCTTTCGGTAGTTTTCTTCGATAGGATAGGATTTTGGTCTTACAGATCTTGAGTTACTTTGGTGCTTTACTTTGAATAAATGATAAACTGTTTCCAGGAAACACTAAAGGGTTACTTCAAGGTGTCTAGAAGCGGCTCGTAAATGGTTTGGCACCGATGGAGATCTACTACTGGTACATTGCTAGATCATTAGTACTCCGTAATTATAAACTTACTCAAAGTTAAAACTCACATTTTTCATCGTATGAGAAATTACTTGATGCGTTGTACATAGCATCTCGGTGTTTATGACTTATGAGATGCTATAGAAATGGATAGGTATTAGCAGAAACCTTAGTTTGTCTGATGTTTAACAGCCCCTTCTCGTTCTTAACTTCACATGATTACTGATATCCTGTGTTTTGCGGCAGATTCATTTGTATTACATAGAAGAATGTGTGTAATTTTTCTTGTATATTTATGCACATACAAAACAAGTAATACAGATTACTTCCTTATGGATATTCCTAAATAAATACGACATTTTCATCATCAAAATCTCTAACATTGACTCAAGTGGAAAGAACTTTGATTTACGGTTCGTAGCCGCAGCTGCAACCAGAAAGTTTTAGGCAAATTTCTCCTTAACCGTAGCTAGCAAAAAATCACAAGTAAACTAATGCATGTTACCTATAACTGATAATCTCAAACTAAAAAAAGGCAACTGAACTTTGTAATTATTAAATCAACTGACTACCTAACTCAGTTAGGGATCTTGAATCACTTAAGCATGCATGAAAGCAAGAGCTTGAAGCCTTGAACCCATGTGTCACTTAAGATGCATGAAATCGGGAGTTCAAACCCATATGTCACTGAATTTCAGTAATGATGTACAACCAATGCCACAAATGATCCACCAAAATGATACAAATATTTGACAAAAGTAGTACCACTAAAGGTCAGAAAAGATCATGATGTATAGTTTTCTAACATACCCAGTTTTGAAACTGAAGAGCCTTTAGTGTCATCAGCCATCCTTGCCAAAATCATCTTCATCATCCTTCATGTACTTCTCTTGCACTGCAGCAACTGTAATGTTTGTTAAGTGAAACAATATTTTCTGTGCAGTTAACTATCAAGTACTAATGTGAAATCAACAATTGTTTGTGTAGATGTCATAACATCATGGCAAGTGGATTTCTTCTATCAGACTAGAGATTTGCCTAAGGAACAACAAAAACATGAAGAAATTAATTATTCACAAGAGTGAGAAAGGATATCGATAGTAATCCCAGTCAACAGGACCGACTGCGATTTTGCTGAATTCGACTGCAGTAGCATCGATGCCAGCAAAGATGTACCCATTGCTCTTGTCAATCAATTTGACGAGATTTCCAACGCTCTCCTTATCCTGAAATTGCAATTTGGTTTACGATACAAAATCATCATTAGAAAACAAGAAGTGTGTGAATTTGTGTTTTGGGTGATTAAAGAAAACAAAACTGCCCCCATGCCTGAATATCCAATGTTGTGAAATTCACAAGTCCAAAATTTTCTACCACCTCGCAGAGCTCCTTTGTAAGCTTCCTGAAAAGTTAATAAACAAAAGAGAAGGTAATGAAAATTAGTTCCATCTAAAAAAGGCATCTCGGGATTCTTCCAATGACAATCTAAGAAGAAAATTGAATAATTCATGCTTCATGTGTGTGCAGCCCTCTCATCACAGTGAATACAAGAACTCAAACATTAACAATTAGGAAGTTTTCCTACAATTATACAAAAGATTCAGCCACCTGTACTTAGAAGACCGTGGATCCTGATCAAGATGATACTGCAAGTAAGATAAATCTTGTACATCTGTATAGAAGTCCAGATTAAAAGCTGCAAGGACAAACCAAAACAATAAAGTGTCAAAAACACAACAGAGTCAAGAGATGCATAAGATGCCAAGATGAGCATCTAAAGAGAATCTGATATGCTTACCTAGCTTTCCGTAACTTTCAATAAGATCAATCTTGGACAGAACATTGACATGGGGTAATTCCAAATGTAGCATGGTTGATAATGACAAAAGCAATGCACTCACATACTTTCCAGGATCACTACATAGATGTGCATCAACTAAATGTACTGCAGTCAACTGCATTAAAGATAAAACTCTTAAGAAAGGGAGTGGTTTTGCTTCACGTATATACAATGAATCCAAGTGAATGTTGAAAGATGAAATAGAGGAAATATCATTTGAAAGGCCTAACTATACCATGAGATTTAATTTCTTAATGAGTTTCATGATCACTGATTTGGCATTTGAATGAAGGAAAAATAGCTCCACCTGACCCGGGAGATCAAAGAGGAAGTAGTGATCTGCAGGAATCAATTTCAAATAATAGAATCATCAGCTAAGTATTTTCTCAATCATACATCCAAGTACTTCTTAAAAAGAAGAAGAAGAAGAAGAAGAAGCTTGTATGTTTCTCATGATGGCATATACGGATATTCCTGAGATTGTCAACCTTTAAGAACTAGATAATACACAATAGTATGCAGAATATTTTATATTTTTCAGCACTTTTAACACTTCTATGTACCTAGCTTGTGTATTCAAGAATCAAGACATCTAGCATTAGCACATTAGATTATTAGAACAGTTCATCAGCCTGGCATACATTTAACGCCTCATTGCAAAACCAGCTTGTATGGTTTACAGGACACTCAGCCTAGAAAATTAAAGAACTCTCTTTCCATTTGATATTAGGATATTATATTTAATATTTGAATTAATTTCTGCTCATAATACATTTCAAATTGATTTACTCTGCTACAACTACAAAGAACGAATTAGTTTACTCTGATATGTGCTCTGATTAAAAGCATGAAAGATCCACAAAGATCTAAATGCAATCAAGCAAAATAATAAATTGAGTCTCAATGGAACCTTTAAGGAGAGGTTTCAACTTGGATTCTAACCAGTCAATGTTCTTCTCAAGATAATCCATGCAATATACAAGACCTGCAAAGGCATAGTTAGAGAAAAAATGTCAGAAAAAGCCATGTTCCAGTTATGGTAAAAGTAATTATTATTCGTTTAAGCATTTAGTGAAAGGGCATAGGGCAGTTCTAAGGAGCTTCATATAAACTACAATAGACTTGTACAACTGAAATGTAGTTGTGTCCTGAGGATATGAACAGGTTCAAGAAACCTAGTGAGCCAAGCACCATCAGAAGTGGGAAAGCTCAACATTTCCTCTGAAGAAAAGGACAAATCTTACTACCATATGGAAAATGGGAAAGAAACAGTACTTCTCATTGCTGTTTTTTCAATTGCATATGTTAGCAAGCTCAAAACTTATTAGGAACCTTAAATTCAAGCAGGATAAAACAGAAGTGCAGGGAAAAAGCAGAATTACCTCCATTGGGACCAAGAGAATGCTCAACCATCACATCACTCAGTTTAACTAGATCCTCGATATTAATAGCACACTCGTATCTTTATAACATAAGGAAGAACAGAGTGCGCTCTATTTCAATACCCATCCAGCTATGGACATTGGAATGTCATTGGCATAATACCATACAAATAGCTTAATCAAAAAGGATACGGCAAAGCATCATTTGCGGGATCCAAGTTAATTACAGCAACTTTGCTACAATACAATTATTGAAAAGTTATTAGGGAATAAAGAACTCAACCATACAAAATTACAAATGATGAAATGAACTCTTATTTTTTCTAATGTAAATTTACACACAATTTGAAGTTCGAAACTCTAACCATCTTAACAAATACTTCAGGCACACCAGCAGAGACCGGAGCTGGCATGGGGGCAGTGGGGCCACTTAACTAGACAGCCCCAAAACAACGTCGTTTTGGGGCTGTGTATATATATATAATTTTTTTTTTAATTCCCTTCTTGTTTCTTCCTAACCAGACGCAGAGACACTCTACGCCTCTACGGAGTACGCAGACCGCAGCGGCGCAGCCAGCACTCCTAGCAGCCATTTTTTTCTTTTCCATTACACAGACGGTAGACCGCAGCCAGAACTCTTCATCAAAGATTTGCAGATTCTCCTCCACGCCTCCACCGACCATCGTCCGGCTATTCTCCTCCGTGGCTCCGTCCATTCACCATTCATCCACCATTATAGATTTATAGCCTCAGGTTCGAACCATCTTCATATTCTTCAACTTTATTCTCTTAATTAGTTTGCCCTAATGGCTAATTCCATAAAAATGATGACTGATGTTTGATAAATCCCTAATTGGCTAATTCTCTAAATTTTCAATCTTCAAGACTTCAACCTTTTCTTCACATCTTTGTTAATGAAATTTTTTTGTTTTGCAGATTTGTATATGCTAATTGAATACATATTCAAAATATTTTCAAACTGGGAATTGAAGCTGCTAGTCTCAACTCTCAAGTATGAACTTCAAGCATTTGGATTAACTATTGAAGTATGAACTTCAAGCTGCTAGTTTCTGAAATTTTTCTGTTTTGCAGATTTGTATATGCTATGAAGTATTGATGATCTAGAGACTAGAGGTAAGGGTAATCTGGATTAACTATTAAGCATTTCAAATCTTGTTAGTCTTCGGATGGCTTTCAAATCTTGTTGTTAGTATTCAGATGAATATTTTAACCATTTTATGATTTTTATCTTTAAGCTACTGAATGCTCTATACTCTATAGCTTACAGAACTTGAAAAATTCTTTAAAAATGCTCTATGTTTACAGTTTACTTGAAATAGACTACAAAATGCTCTATGTTTACAGTTTACTTGAAATAGACTACCAAATGCTCTATGTTTACTTGTTTACAGTTTACTTGGCTCCGTCCCTGCACACCAGAGTTCTGTGCGAAAATAAAAGCCAACAAATAACATTTAGGAAAGTTTAGGGTAATTACCGGCCAATGAGTTGGAGGAACTGAGACATGCCATTGCAATAAGTGGTTTTGCCGGAACCCGGCGGCCCAATCACTATCTGACCGAACACCATTCCTGTTATATGGAATTACCTTTTTGCTCTCGGATACTTGAGAACTATGATCTTTAAGTGTTCGCTTCAATTTTGCCGAGTGTGAAAAGTAATCAAACACCTATCTTACATAAAATTTTCAGTTGTTTCCTCAGGCTAAATAATTGACTAGCGCCGCCGGCAGCAATGGGGAGGAGGTTCGTCGATGGCGGTAGCACAGCGGAGTTTCGCGAAGCTGGTAGAGGCTTTGGAGGAGGAGGAAGGAACCCTTTTGCTTCTTTTGGGAAATTGATGAATGGGAGGGAATACAAGTATACAACGGTGAATTTTAGCAGATAAAACGATAGCAATGAAACTGGAGAGGTAACAATAAGATATAATTTGGGGAAAATGGAAGTTCTCGAACTTTACTTCAAAAAAAAAAAAAGTTGGATAAGAGTTAAATAGACTCTCAAACTATACATGTGTAATTAGGTCTTTCAACTTCAAGAAAGTTCTAATTATACCTTCAGATTTTATTTTGGAGCAAATAAACCTTCAAACTTATTTATGACCTGTAATAGTAGGTCAAATATATTTCCGGCGAACCTCCGATTACATTCCGGCGACCAAATCAAAAAATCAACCGCGATCGGCGTCTGTAGTTGATTTTTTGATTTGGTCGCCGGAATGTGATCGGAGGTTCGTCGGAAATATATTTGACCTGCTATTACAGATTTACAAGTCATAAATAAGTTTGAGGGTTTATTTGCTACAAAATAACAAGTCTGAGGGCTTAATTGAAGTTTTTTTAAGTTGAAGGGCCTAATTGCACAATGAAGTATAGTTTGAGGGCTATTTGACCTAGTGGGGCTGCATATGTCATTAAAGTCTCCCATAATTGCCTAGTGGAGAGAGCTCAATGTAGATAAGTGACATAGACGTTGCCAAGATTCACGATGTCTAGTGTCTTCCAGGTTTCTGTAGAAACCCGTAAACCTCCAAGGTTCGGGACTGTTATCCAAAGTGATCATTGCATCAAGTGCTCAACCCTAGCATCACCGCACCAACTTCTGCGGCGACCTCTTTAGAGGAGTTCTCGGAGTCGTCGTTTCATGTAAGGATACACGGACCAGAATAAGCACTAGGAAATGATCAAGGGGGGTGGCAGGGCGAACAAAGAAGAATTCCTTCTTCCACTTTTTATGGGAGTCGGACAAGTCGGTCAGCACACGACAGCCGCTCCGCTGAGAAGTCTGTACATATCCCGGGGTAGGATTACCTACCTCCGAGACTTGGAAAAGGTTGACGAAAAGAGGTATGACTAGGGGGGGGACCGAGTGTGGCGCACACCGTCAAGAAGCACGTGAGAATGCGGTGGGAGTTGGGTACCAACTATCTGGGTAAGGTGCTAAAGTAGCGGAAGAAGGCGGATAAGAAGGGGTAAAGGGAAACACGGAACCCATAATGGACGGACTTGTAATATATCCCAATAAAGCCACTGGCAAGCGGGCTGGAAATGTAGCTCACTCCAGCGGCTAAGATGGCACGCGGAAGGCACCATCAGTGACCTCATGAGATCGATCCCCTCTGTGGTAAGGGTGGAGTGATATCTACGGGTCGTCCCAAGTCTTCAAACTTACCCCTACCTCAAACGATACATTCTAGAAAAGATGAGGCGGCGCTAAGAAGAGTCGGGTTCATGGGACCCCGGAGGTAGAGCCAGTCGGAACGATTGGCTGAGAAGTAGAAGCTGAAGGGTTATGGGTAACCCCAACACGACTTGGGGAAGAAGATGCCATATACAAAAGGAGAAGAGAGGAGATTGGGGACCAACATGAGAAAGAGGGAAGCGAACGACCAGGGAAGATAAAAAAGACAGCGAAGATTGAATAGAAAAACGGATAAGAGAAGCGTCGGTGGTGAAAATTTTTGAATGTGGTGAAAAGTGAAGGGTGAAAGAAGGGTTATTTATAAGCCGAAGGGGAGAGGGAGATGGAAACACGTAGCGGGAATCCAATGGGCGTCTAGGCGATCCGACAGTTGAAGTGACGTCAAGCGTGTGAGGGAATCTTCAATAGCATTTATGGTGTGTTTGGAAAGCAGGAAAATGATTTCTGAAAAATGTTTTCTAGAAAATGAGTCATTTTCCAGAAAATATTTTCCTTTCCCGTGTTTGGTTGCATTATAGAAAACTGTGTTGGTGTGTTTGGTTCATTTTCAGAAAAATGAACATAATTACTTATAATTTTAAATATTGAAAATATACAATGGTGGTGTGGGTGGATAGTGGTGAGGGTGGTGGAGGTGGGTGGTGGGGTAGTAAGTGGTGGTTGGGGTTGGAGGGGGGTCGTGGTGAGGGGTGTTGGTTGTGGAGGTGGGTGGTGGGGTAGTGAGTGGTGGTAGGGGTGAGAGGTGGGTGGTGGGGATGGGTGGGGGTAGTGGTCTAGTGGATGGTGGTGAGGGTGTTGGTAATAGAGGTGGGTGGGGTAGTGAGTAGTGGTAGGGGTGGGAGGTGGGTGGTATTGGTGGGGGTGGGGTAGTGAGTGGTGGTAGGGGTGGTGGTTGTGGTGGCGGCGTGAGTTATTGGCTGCTCTACTGCTGCAAACGGAAATGACTTCCCCCAAAAAAAGGGGAAGCCATTTTCGAGAAAATCACATCTATTTTCCATTGACCACACCCTTATTTTTCATTGACATCCATTTCCCCCTGTATCCAAACACTAAAACCTGGACAGAAATCATTTTCCATGTTTCCAAACACACCCTTAAGGTAGAAGTTAAAAAGGTAAGAGAAAATTTAAAGCGGGAAACTGAAAGGTCGAGAGAAAAATTCAAAATGGAAAGATGAAGAGACTCCGCGACGAATGGGAGCCCTAGTTTGAGGTCGGCAGTCGACAATTTAGCACCCGAGCTATGAGGTAACCAGTGAAAGAGCTTAGAAGGCCGGTCTAGTCCCTTTGGGGAAATAAGAGCTCTTAGCGAAGAGTCGACCATAAAGCCCTTTGAAAAAAGGGAATCGACTATGCATCGTCAAATGAAGGAAGTCGATCTAAATTAAAACCCCAAATGAAGGCGAAGTCAGTTCGAAAATATAAAGGTTTTGGGATGTCCTCTTAAGGGTCAAATTCAGTACTTAGCTGCCTTAAGATAAGGAGCCAGTAGGCAGAAAGGTCGGTCGGCATTAATAGACTTTTTTAGGGAAAAGAGAGGTCGAGCAGAAAAGATAAACATTTTATTTATGATAATACATCACATCCGAGTTACGGATTATATCAGACTTCATCCTTATTTTTCCTTGGAAGGTGGGGGGCACGTTCGCATGGCCTAGTCAGGGTCCGTGGCGGATAGACGGGAACTCCCCGTGGAGGGTACTTCCTCCCAGAATAGTGCAATACCAAGAAGGGCCCCAGTCGGAGAGCCACGGTCAATAATCTCATGTATCTCATCCAAAAAGCGCACATAGTCAGGGTTCGGAGGATAGCTCATACTTCCTTCCTCCATTGGGGGAGCTAGTGTTACTTCCCCACCTTCAGACAAAACCACCAAGGGGGTCCTCCGGCGATGCCCCTACCACCTGGCCGCCTTGAGCAGCTCTTTTGCTTTCCAACTTCGCAAGCTTTGCCCGCTCGGCTTATCGTCGGGACGAGCATTTCCCGGTGGAAGAAACACCTCTCTTGGACTCCATAATCCCTATAGAGAGAAACCTGGGAAATTTTGCACATCTGGTAATGTATCACACTATTTATAGAATGGAAAGTGTACCTAGAGCCCCGTGCGTAGAATCGTACTTGAGATCGTGCATGTCATGCGTGAAGGACAGTGATGAGACCATTCAAGATTTGTCTTGTTCCTAAAAGACAAAGGGAGAAAATCTACTGCAGAATATGGGACACATGAAGAGTGGAGCTTTGAAAACCTCGTCGAAATAAGTCGGTAAGGATATTGAGATGGTACTAGCAAGAAGACTGAAAGCAACAAAGCTAGATCAAGTTTGGGTTGGGGAAGTAATCATTCGGAAAAGACTAAAAGTAACAACGATAGATTCAAAAGACTAAAAGCTATGCAGGAGGGGAGTTAGTTACTTTCTTGAGTCGTGCATCGTGTAACTCCGGAAAGTGAGGGACTAGATGATGGGGAAAGAGCATGATCCATCACTCTGAAGTAAAGGGTGCGACCGATGAAAGGTGACCCGGGGTGACATGACTGAATAAATTAAAGACCGACTAAGGATCCCAGTCGGTCAATCAAAAGGCCGAAATACTTGGCGACTGGAAAAGTCAAGCGACCTGATAGGCGACTCAGCGCACGGGTTGACCCAAGGATTAAGAGGAAGTCGGACTTGCTAGCTATCGACCAAGAGCACAGGTAGACGAGGATAAAGAAGACGAGATCAAGTAGGCAAAGAAGGGGAAAGAAGTCGAAAACCTACTCGTGGCGAGACTACTGAAAGGATAGAGCAAACCAGTCAGTCGATGCGAAGGGGAGCTCAAGCGAAGCAATTAGGAATCTTCCTAATATGGCAATGATCAGTAGCGAATCTCGTGGGAATTACGAGGAAAGAGATAAAAAAGCTTTAGGAAACTATATCAAATCTAATAAGGCAAGTGAATCATGCATTTATGGATGGTAGATTAGGGTTGCCAAATGGGGATCCTCATCCTCTTGTATAAATAGGGTCGTTAAACCTTGAAAAAGGTTAAACAATTCGTAATGCTAAAGAAGGCTATAGACTCTACTTTTATAAACATTCGACCCTATTAATTTTCCGGTAGTGTTGGCTCATCGTTCGGGATCCTCCCTCATCCTCTTGTATAAATAGGGTTGTTAAACCTTGAAAAAGGTTAAATAATTCGTGATGCTAAAGAAAGCTATAGACTCTACTTTTATAAACATTCAACCCTATTAATTTTCCAGTGGTGTTGGCTCATCGTTCGACTACTCTGTTATTGATAAAAAGCAACAGGCTTAATTGCATTTTGAAGTAAAGTTGAAGGGTCTATTTGACCATTTTTCCATTTTTATTTTTTTTTTTATTTAAACCATTAAGTATACACAATTTAATTTAGTTTATATGTAATTATTTATCAGTATTTGCGCGTATTTGAATTGTCACAACTCTCAAGAGGGTGACTCCCTTGAGAGTTGAGTCCCTTCTTCCTCAACATTCGTCACCCCATCCACCCACCCTACCCAATCCAACCCCTCCCCCCTACCCCAGTGGGCCCCACACTGCAAAGAATTCCTGATTTCCCTCCTTATTAGCACGTCCTGCATATCATCTCCAGCCTGAGCTAGCATTTAAAAAAATTTTTTTTTTTTTTATTTGTTTGCTTTTATTTCTCCGTTTACTGATTTTTCTACGCCCTGAGATGTCTGATACACAGTCGGAGCTTTTGCTCCCGGCGGAGATTCTCGACGGAGATTTACGCATGGACCCGTTCGCGTTCGGGTCGAAGACCAAACCCGACCCATCGTCACTCTGCTTCCCCGCGAAGTTTCCCTACCATGTGTTCTCCTCTCCCGCCGAGATCGAAAGCGACGAGGATGACTTCCTCGCTGGGTTAACTCGCCGCTTGACTCGGGTCTCTCTCGACCGAGCTTACAACTACACTTCTGCTCACCGTCACACGGAGGTACTCTTTTCCGTTGCCGTTTTTTCCGGCGTTTAGTTTCGGAACTAAAAATCTCCGTTGTGTGCTCTGAGCTTTGGTGTTTTTTTTTTTGGCTTAGAATGGTAGCTTACTATCAGGTTCACCTGAGTCCATGCTGAACCGGGTTCATAGCATGTCGGGTCGGAGCGGTGGGTCGGGCAATGGACCTTCTATGGCGTCGTCTCCGAGTACTAATACGCGGCTGGAAGCTAAACACGACGACTGGAATCTGATATACCAAGCCGCCGGTGAGGTCGCTAAGCTAAAAATGAACGCCGGCGATGGGCCCTTCAGGAGCCAATGTCTTCCCGGCGCTCCTCGAAATATCAGCTCCGTTTATTCGGTGAACGTCCCCCAATCCGCCATTCCCGATGTCCATGTAAGCGATTTATTGAATTTTTTTAGTATCCAATCGTTACTTTTTTTTTTTACTAATTTTCTCCGTTCTATAGTTTCGTGAAGCAAGAGGGGACCAACAGGAATATATTATGTGGAACCGGCAACAGCTTTTGCAGAATCGAAGGAACCGGGTCGGGTTGGAGCCTGGCCCGTTTCTGGAAAGCGAAAGGAGGAGGGGACAGGTATTTGGATGGCCTTCTCAGCAGTTTTCTTCCAGGTCGAACATGAAAACAGCTTTTTCCGGCACCGGCGCCGGGAAGCGGGAGTGCGCTGGCACGGGTGTCTTTTTGCCCCGGAGATACGGCGATTATAACGGCAATACTCCCACAGATTCTCGCAAGAAGACAGGTAAAGATAATAACTCTCCGTTTGTTTTCCAATTTCTCGCGAAATTTCTTGTCGTATTTTGCATCCCTAATGCTTAGATTATGGCGGAAACTCGGTGCCTTAAATCAGTGTGTTTAGTCCCGAGTTGTTGCTTCTGAGTTGTGACTCAGTACTACTGAAAAGGCGGATTCATTATTATCATCAGAGAAAGAAAAAGGAGCTGCTTTTCAGCCCTCCTACTACTGCTTTAGTCTTGGTCTTTCTTTAAAATAGGAAAAATTACGTATCAAAGGCTCCAAGATAATACTGTGACAACGTTTTCAAACCCTGCACTGTTTTTCCTGGTCCCCTCTCACTGTGAATGCGTGAAGCCTATGATGTTTTCTTGATTTGGATAATTAGCCCTAAGCAGCCTGGTAATCTTAGGTTCTTTAATGGTTTTGCTTCCTTTTTTGAGTGATTGGAAAAACCTACAGCCAATACTCGAGTGTGTATACTGGTTAAACCCTGCTTTGTGAACCTAACCAGTAAAGGGCTACAAAGAGATAACCAGCTTAGATTGCTTATAGCTAATCGGCTTAAATAAAAAAGGTCAATAGACTGCTCCTGTGAGAGTTGAACTTGTAACCTTGTGATTAATAAGTCGATATGCTGACCAACTTGGCTGGGCTGCCCCGAATTTTGGTTCTTTTGGATGGTGTGGAATTGTCAATGGGAAAAGGGGGGAAAAGCGTTTTGTGTAGGCTTGAATGTGAGACAACAGGTTTTTCCTTATTCTTTCTGCTTTGTGCCATCTTTTAAGTGGATGAGTTTATGCTAAGCACCTGCTTTTTTATCTGGAATTTTTCGTTGTCATTGCGGTCAATCAGGAGCATATCTTTCTTGCTTTTCATGTCATTTTCGTTCGAGTATGTGTGTGATTGCATCACCATAAACAGTTCATTTCTCGTGACAGAACAATCTGGATTTGTTGAGTGTATCCATATGAAGCCTGTCAAGTTCACACACTCTGTTCTCTCGAACTAGACTAGTAATAGCACTGATGAGAATCGTATTTTCTGTTTCTTGAAAACCAGCGTGCCCTGTGGCGTTGCATACAGGTATGAACAAGAAACTCGTGGACTCAACTGGCTTGGTTCAACCTCAGCCACCATATATCACAGATGGTATGCATAATCTGTCTCGAAATTGAAACTTTTGCCATCTTATTAGTAATGTGTTTTAGGATTTGCATATGCAGATATGATGATTTCCAGAAGGCGTGCTGCAATGCTATCACAGCAAGTGAAGAATTTGCGCCCCGATGGAGGCATCAACCATGAACCACAACTTCCTCAGGAATGGACATATTAACCTTGAGCTACTTGGAAATTCAGGTTCTTGGGGGGGGGGGGGGGGGGGGTGGTTAGTAAATGTTGGTAGATAAGTAGTGTTAGCTAGCCCATTGATAGGAAAAAAAAACAGAAAATGGTGTTTGAATTTGAAGAATTGATGAATGATGGATCAGGATGGTAGTAGATGAGCAGCAGCAATAAAGTGGTTTTACCCCATTTTCTGTTTCTGGTAAATCTTCATCTCTGAAATTATATGCATCTTTTGTCAGCTTTTAGAGGTGGAAG